>NC_054475.1:94388361-94503361 GCF_017639515.1 Carcharodon carcharias
TGGCTTTTCAACTAAGCGAGGCATCACCCTCACTTTTTTTCTGAGCCAATTTGGGAACATTCCTGGTCCCCACTTCATTCACCATAAAGCTGCTAGCTAGACCAATCAATGGTTTCTTAGCCATTGTCTTTGGATTGGGAGTGGAGGCTGTCCTAACTTGTTCCCTGCCCTCTGGAACCCCACTGCCCTCAAGTGGAGTGCAGCTTCGGCTACACTCCCTCGTGGCATTTCAACTGGAGGTGGCATCTTGCTCCATATCTGCTCGACAGTTTGGGGACTCCCTTTGTCCCTATTTAAATTTGGAAAGGAGGTTTCTGCCAGCCAGTCTTCAGGCAATTCATTAACTTTTGTCTTTCCTGTTTTATTAGCTTGCCGTCCTTCATGCTGTTCGATTACATGCAGCATCTCCCTCACTATCTCTTTCTCAGTTCTGGGACTTCTCTGGTCCCTGTTTAATTCTGAGATACTTGTGAGTCCATTTTAAATTCCATTGGCCCTTCCTGGTCCTCTTAACTTCACTGGCCTGGCTTTTCCCATGTTAAATTCAAACAGCTCTCGCTGTTAATGGTTATGAGTTTTATTTCACCTTTTTGGGCCTCTAAATATTCCCCAGCCTTCTGCACTCCTGCAGATTTCTGCTGGCTGATGTTGGCCTCTTTTCTTTTGCTGGCTAACACTTTACTGCCAGCTGAATTGTTTCTGAGGAGGAAGTTGATTCCTGCTACTGGTAGTTCAGGGACAATTCTTACCGTGACAGGACCTGAAACGAGGTCACACCCTAGGTGGACCCTATGGAGGGGTGCAAACACAGATCCTCCTCCCACTCGACTGATGAGGGCTTGGGCCTTCACAGAGAACTCAGGGGATAGATTTAGGTTTCCTTTCAACATTAAGGATTGAATGGCCCTGGAGCAGTACAACAGACTTACTCACATTTTGAGACAAATAGAGGGACATGGTTCCTGAAAGGACAAAGCTCCGGAAGCTCTCTAGGAGTTTCTGGTTCGGGGACACACATAGTGCCATGCCCTCAGAAAGGTAAGTTTCTGTAGCAAGAATATCTGCCTGCCCTGCTGCACTACCCATTGGGACGTCCTTTGGGGGGGACTACTCAAATGGAGATCTATTAGACCTACAGGCTTTCCTCACAATTTCCAGCACTCTGATCTGGAATGCCCTATTTTATTACAATGGGAACACTCCGGGAGTTCTTCCTTTGGGCTGCAGGATGACTCCGCACACCTTCCTTTGTGTTTTCTTTTCTGGGTGGGGGCTTCTCCTATCTGGGTTGTCCTGCCCATCTTCCCAATGTTCATGGGAATGGTTTGGAAAGGGTCTGCCTGAGTTTCCAGGTCTAATAGTGAGATTGTAGCTGCTGTGACAGTTGCATCCTGGGCATGAGGACCCTGTGCTCCTCCAAGTACGTCCTCAGGCAGGAGGGAAATCAGTTTTTAAATTCCTCTAACAATATCAACTCCTGTAATACCTCATAGCTGCATGGGATTTTTAGGGACCTTACTAATATTGAATTATGGACAAGGACTAACCAGCATAAATTTGTAAACTATGGGTCAAGCCTGACAAATTTGATTAGATTTTTTCGAAGAGATAATCAAAGTAATGGATAGGGGAATTGTTATGGTGGTTATTTATATAGATGTTCAGATGACATTTGATTACCATAGGTTATGGCATATAAGTCAACCCAGTGTAAAAGACAACCCTATTTTTCTGGCCCCAAAAATTGTGTTTTGCATATATTCAGCATATAAGTCAAACCCCCCACTTTTCAGCCTAAACATGCTATACTCGCATTAGTAGTCAGTCTCAATTTTTTTGCCCCAGAAATGTATATTTTACTTATAACTGAGCGCAAGGGATCAAGCAGACGATTGGAAAGGTGTGTGGGAGTTAAGACACTTGGCGAATGATGAACAGAAATGAATCTTCCAACAAAACTAATGAAGTATGAAACTGGTCTCAAGCTAAAAGTCACAATGTGTGATAACGTATTAAATAACGGTGCTGTTGTGGGAATTCAGTATTAGCGAAAACTGCAGTGAGAATGGAAGGAGGAGGAATCTGCCCTTAAGAAGATGCTCAAGACCCAATGCATCATGCGAACAGGGACCAGCCACTGGCCTGATCTTGAGAAACATGTATCAGAATAAGTGCTTGAAAATCATCATTGTCACCAGAAATGTACTGAGTACATAAGCACTTAAGTGAGCCAAATCAAACTCTGAGTCCAGCAAAGATTTCTGAACAATGGCTAGTTGGTGTAGCCACTTTTTGGAATGAAAATGTCTAGTGTTGTAGCAGAAGACCAAGATCACTCAGAAATTGCCTAAAGATCTTGATACCAAAATTACCTGTTTCCAGAGTGCACTCTATGCCACATATGCAACATGGGGAAAACGCCTATAAATTTCAATATTCCCAGCAATCAAACTGTGGAGTGGTAAGGTTTGAAAACAGTTCTTGTGAAAACCACAGGTTAGTAGAAGACAGGACTCAGGGTGATACTAACCTGCATGGCCACCGGAACATAATCAAAGCCTTTGATAATTTTCAAACATAAAACTATACCAAAAGTCAGGTTCCCTGCAGGAATTTTTGTGCATGTCCATGCCAACGGTTGGATGAATGAGGATGGAGTAAAGTTATGGATCGTCTATGGAATAGGCGTCCCAGTGGCCTATGTAAAGAACACAGTGTATTAGTTTGGGACATGTTCATCTTATATAACCAATGATATCAAAAGGCTTCTGCCAGAAACAACACCCATATTGCAGTTATACCAGGGAGTCTAACATCTACAGTCCAACCTTTGGATATGTACCTCAACAAGCCATTCAAGGATCATGTTCACGCCGAATGTAATAGGTGGAAAATTGACAGAGAATAAATCTTCACAAAGAGTCAAACTATGTGCATTGCCCCGCTTGATGTTTTTTGTGGTTTCCGCATCCTATCATGGGATGCTGTTAGCTCTCAAACTGTCATCAGATTGAATTGAATATTCTGCATTTTTTTTTTGAACAATCGATGGATAGGCAGATGACTTGTTATAGAATGGTTATGGGTTATGGGATGATTCTGAAATCTTGCCACATTAACTTAATATGAGTTAACAGTGGTATGGTTTTTTTTTCACATTTCAAAATGGTGATTACCCACACCGGCGATTCTCATCTTATACTCGACATATAAACCGGCCCTCATTTTTGGAATAATTTTTGGAGGCTTCAAAGGTTGACTTATATACCCACACTATGGTAAGCCCCTCATGGCTAAAGTTGAAGCTCATGGAATTGAGGTCAAATAATTTGACCTGGTTAAGAGTTTGTTTGTTGCTGCTTAGTTAGAGTGTAGGGATTAAGGGCAGAATCATTAATTGACAGGATCAATGTTGGACCTCAACTATACTCTATTAATGACTTAGATGTTGGGATTGAGGGCCACATATCCAAGTTTGCTGATGACACAAAGACAGGTAGCATTGTGAGAAGTCTAGATGGAAGCATAAAATTACAATAGATTAAATTAATGGACAAGACTGTGGCAAATGGATTTCAAAGTAGGCAAGTGTGAGATCATTTTCTTTGGACCTAAAAAGGATAGATCAGAGTACTTTCTACATGGAAAACCAGAACCATTGGAGCTCCATAGAAACTGGGGGTCCGTGTACATAGATCATTAAAATGTCATAGACACAAAAAATAATCAAACAGACTACCGGAATGCTGACCATGTCTAGAGGGATAGAACATAAGGGTTAGAAGTCATTCAATAGCTGTACAAAGCCCTGATAATGCTACTGTTCTGGGCACCACACCCCAAGAAAGATACTTGGGACTTGGAAGGGTGCGAAGTGTAGATTTACCAGATTAATACCTGGACTCCAAGAGCTAAATTACAAGGAGAGATTACTGAAAGTAGGGTTGTATTCCCTTGAAATTTGAAGATTGTGAGGTGATTTGATTTGAATTTTTCATGACCTTAAGGGGAACTGATAAAGTAGATAAAAAGAAACTATTTACCACAGTTAGAAAGGCTGGGAATAGGACATATAGCCAAAATTGGAGCTAGGTCTTTCAGTAATGAAGTTAAGAAACCTGCATAGGCTATTAGGAAGTTTGGAACTTTCTTCCACAGATGGCAGCTGATACAGAGTCAAAATCTAAGGTTGATGGTTTCCTGTTAACCAAAGATACCAAGGGATGTAAGGAAAAGGTGGGTATTTGGAGCTGGATCAGAGATCAGCCATGATCTCTCTGAATGGCAAAACAGGCTCAAGGGGCTATGTTCCTACAACAGTGTCCCCTGCACTTTTCTAATCCTTTTTACCCCTATGATTTGCTTTCTGCTTTCCTATCATCTCTATTCATTCAGCTACATTCTTTTCAATTCCATATGAGGTGAAAGTGACTGCCCTTAACATCAAGGCAGTTTTGACCAAGTGTGACATCAAGGTGCCCTCGCAAAACTGGAATTGGTGGGAATCGGGGAAAATTCTCTGCTGGTTGGAGTCATATCTAGCACAAAGGAAGATGGTTGTGGTTGTTGGAGATTGATCATCTAGTTTCCAGGACATCACTGCAGGAGTTTCTCAGGGTAGTCTCCTCAGCCTAACCATCTTTAGCTGCTTCATCAATGACCTTCCTTCCATCATGAGGTCAGATGTGGGCACGTTCGCTGATGATTGCACAATGTTTACCATTCACAACTCCTCACATACTGAAGCATTCCATGTGCAAATTCAGCAAGACCTGGGCAATATCCAGGCTTGCGCTGACAAGTGTCAAGTAACATACATGCTGCGCAAATGCCAGGCAATGACCATCCCCATTTCCAATAAGAGAGAATCTAACTATCGCCCCTTGACATTCAATGGCATTACCATCACTGAAACCCCCACTATCAACATCCTGGGATTGCCATTGACCGGAAACTGAACTGGACTAGCTATATAAATACTGTGTTTGCAAGAGCAGGTCAGAGACTAGGAATCCTACTGTGAGTAACTCACCTCCTGACTCCCCAAAGCCTGTCCACCATCCACAAGGCACAAGTCTGGAGTGTGCTGGAATACTCTCCACTTGATTGGGTGAGTGCAGCTTCAACAACACTCGAAGTTTGACACCATCTGGGACAAAGCAGCCTGCATGATTGGCAACCCATCCACAAACATTCACTCCCTCCACCACTGAGGCACAGTGGCAGCAGCGTACACCCAACTATAAGATGCACTGCAAGAACTCACCAAGGCTCCTTAGACAACACCTTCCAAATCCACGACCACTACAACCTAGAAGAACAAGAGCAGCAGACACATGCAACACCACCACCTGGAAGTTCTCTTCCAAGCCACTCACCACCCTGACTTGGAAATATATTGCTGTTTCTTCACTGTCACTCCTTCCCGAACAGCACTATAGATGTACCTACACCATGTGGACTGCAGTCATTCAAGAAGGTAGCTCACCGCCACCTTCTCAAGGGCAATTAGGGATGGGCAATAAATGCTAGCCTAGCCAGAGATCCCCACATCCCATAAATGAATTTTTTTTAAATATATTTTTTATAAGCCTCTTATTGAATGCCTTCTGAAAATCCATAAAAAGCACACCCAATACATTTCCTTTATTCTCTCTTGCTGCTTCAAAGATTGGTCAGGTACAAGCAAGTGCTTAGTTTTGCCCCATCTTCTAAATTCCAGTCGTTTACCAACAAATGAATTAAAACTTATGGATTTATGATTTCCTGTGTATCTCTAACTTTTCAGAAGATGGTCATCATATTTGCCACTCTTTGCACATTACTTTCCACTGTATTTTCGAACATTATTGTCCATTAGCAATATGTGCAGAAAAGTGGTAGATGCAGTTTAATTTAGAAAACTGCAAAATGCATTTTGATGTTAAGAATACCTTTTAAGATGTACTTCCTTACTGTAAGATTTTATTCGAAGTAAAGGAGAGATTGGGTTCATGGGGTGTGTAGATGCACACATCATTAAAGGTAGCAATACAAATACATAAGGCCTAAGATTTGTTGGTTTTATACAAAAATAGGAGGTGATGTTACACAATACCACAGTTGTGACTCAGTTGGAGTATTTCATGCACTTCTGGGAACCACATTTGTGACCTTCCTGTCCTCTGGCATTTTTCTTTTTTTATTGCATGGAAATGTGAACCTCATTATTCCTCCTGTAGCAACCCTCAGGAGTCTCAAAGGTAAATCACGAGGGCCTGATGATTTTTCTATCTTGAGTGTTAGCAACATAATAAGTACCTTTTGAATAAGAACATCCATTAGCTGGTTCCACAACTTCAGTGTACACCTCCTCTGTGAAAACTATGGCAAAACACTTTGTATTTGTGCAATTTGCTCACACTCCACTACAAGCTTGCCTCCTTCATCTGATCCTATTTTGATAACTTTCTGACCACTAATGTACCTATATAAAGCCTTTTTATTGACCTTTGCTTTCTTTTCCAGCTTTCTCTTTTAGCCCCTTTTAATCTTTCCTGGATTCTTCATATTGTTTTGGCTTTCTTATCTATTATCTGTTCTGTAAGTGCTAAATGTTGTTTTAATTTAAAATTTGACCTTGTTGATCACCTTATCTATAAAACCTTAGCCCTTGCTGTAGTTTTTTTTGGAATGAAAATAGTTTTATTTCACTTCTTTGATTAAATATTTCCAACTGCTGACCTATTTCTGTTCCTTCTAATCCCGCCCTTTTTATCTCAATATTCTTTTTCTAATCAAATATACTTTTCTACCAAAAAATTTTAAAGTCTGCAAAAGGCTAATTAATGTATGGGGGAAGGTACAGATTTAGTAGCTAAAGTATTCAAAAATCCCCTTGCTGACTATTTAAAATAATCGCGTACTATCTTATTTCTAGGTGCCATTGCTGGTTTAATTGATATGGCTTCTCACTGGATGACCGATCTGAAGGAAGGAGTCTGTTTAGTGGGGTTCTGGTACAACCATGAACATTGTTGTTGGACATCCAGTGAAACTACTTTTGAACAGCGAGATAAATGCCCACAATGGAAGTCTTGGTCAGAGCTGTTTCTCGATCAGTCTGAAGTAATTAGATATCTTTACTTTTTAATTTTTGGCTGTCCGTAATCTTTTACCTGCCCAAAAGTTATTTCATCCACCCAGTAAATTTGAGTATATTGTATTTGCTTCTGAAGTGGCAGATAACTTTGCAGGAAAACACCATTCCTATTCAGTATCCACAGAATTCCTTCTAGGCAATTTGAGAAATGTTTGGTTTTGATGATTTCCCTCCTGCAGAGTTCCTGAGTCAACAACTCTGAAAGCTCAGCCACGGCTTTTGTGTACACAGACAATTTATATGATGCTGAACATGGATGGCAAATGAGAACTTTTGGCAAATATTCCCTAGAGTCCCACCAAATAGTTCCTGTACTGATATTAAATATTTTTGAAGTAAATGGTATAATGTTTCTTAGAATAGGCTTGTGGCTCTTCCTCAAAAGATTTAAATGTCTAGTGGCTCTTTATGATCAAAAAGTATAGGTTATGTTCAAGGTGAGTACCCTCTGAGCCATAAAATAGCAGCTCTGCATAGTTGAATTATAATCTGTTCTGGGATTGCCACCTGGGTAAATCTATTTGGGAGGTTAATGTGATAATGGCTGGAGCAAACCACACAGCCTTAATGAATCTGCTTGACCTTTAAATGATATGAGTTGTGCTCACTGGGTTGCAATAACCAAAAATGTTGCAAAAAGTGTATTTCATGCATTGACTTTATACTGTCACAAAAACAGTTTGCCTTAAATTTTAAATTAAGCAAGTGAATGTGAATGCAAAATGCCAAAGTTGTATCTGGATTAGTCCATGCTTCAAAAACATCCCTTGTATGTTCTGGAAATATTATCAATTTATCCATATGTTCTATGTCTAAATTAACTAAGATTTGAATGCGAATCTTTAAAGATTTTTACTCATGATGGCCTATCACACACATATGCATGCAATATATTCTAATATTTATATTGTATTGTTCTAGGGAGCTGGTGCATACATATTGAATTATTTCATATATGTTAGCTGGGCCCTGGCTTTTGCTTTCCTGGCTGTGTCTTTGGTGCGAGTATTTGCACCTTATGCCTGTGGATCTGGAATTCCAGAGGTAAGCCTGAAAATTTTATTTTTGGGGAAAATGTGATTTCTCCCACAGCTGATGTAAGGTTACAACTATTAAATGCATTCAGAATTATTCTGTAGTTTGTTGCTACGTTCCCGACCATTCCTCACCACCCACCTCCTCCCCCCGGGCCTGTGATCCCAACTCTTAACCAAAAGACAGCTATCTCAAGACTTAAAATAGCAATTGTTTCTTGTGCTCAGCTTTATTTGGCTAGTTGTTCTTGTTATTATTTTTACTTTTTTAAAAAAAAATTTCTAGGAAATTATTTGGGTGTTTTAGACGTCATAAAATAGGTGAAAATTGGGGAAAATTACTTTAGTATAAGAAGAGCATGAATGCTTAATGTTTACCCCATATAGTCTGTGGCTGTGAAATTCATTCTTGTAGCACCACTAGGCTTATCTTGACTCCCTGAGGGCAGGCATCATTGACATAGCATGCAGTAGCACCCCCTGCAGGTGCTCAAGCATGTGGAAAGAGCACTTTGCAGCCCAACCAGCTGGTGTGACACCAGGATACCAAAGTTGGACAACACAGGCCCTGGCAATGCCTGCACTGACCATTCTTTTTGAAACAAAGAAAGTATGAAGCAGCAAAATGGGGGCTGGGCATCCTGATTTCAGGTAAAGAAAATTTTTCTATTGGTAAGTATCTGAAAGTAGTCTGGAGCATTTTTGGAGGGGTTTTGGTGCATTTGCCAAAGTGTTGCCATATCCTCTCACGATAGCTGAGGAATGGTTGACCTATGTGCATACATTGCTACAGGTATGGGGGCAGCAGTGCCAGTGTGTCTGGGTCTGTCAGCCGCACAACGGGGAGATGAAATAGAGACTGCAGAGAGGGCAAACTCCACGCCATGCCTTCTGCCAAGTTGGAACTGGACTTCTCCATCTATCTTGGACTTTACCAGGAGACTGCCTGACAGGCTTGCCAATGGAGCCATCATCTCTGTGTACATGTCAATTCAGTACTGTTCTACATGCCATTTCATCAAGGTCCTCATTTGTGTCTTCTGCAAAACAGATTTAAAACAGGATTTTTGTTTGAGCAGTAAAGCTGCCTCTAGGCAAATCACTAAGATATAGGCAAAATACTGCTGGAACTCTGAAACAAAAACAAAAAATGCTGGAAAAACTCAGCAGGTCTGACAGCATCTGTAGAGAGAAAGACAGAGTTAATGTTTCAAGTCCGTATGACTTCTGCAGAGCAAATCACGTCTTGCCTCATTCCATAAATTTATTGTGTTAGCCTTCAATTTTGGTGCATTTCCTTCTGTCACAGACAAGTCTCATATCCGTCAAAGTGAGACAAGAAATACAAAAAAATAAATTTCTGAAGTGAGGCAACAAAAGTCTGCCCTGATTGCATTAGTTAACTTGTCTCTGCCATCTCACCCTCTGAAATATCCTTTACCCTTGGCCTGCTTACAGCTCACTCATGCCAGTGAGTCACCCATATGCTGCCCTCAACTCTATGCCACTATCTGAGCCAGTGGCTGCAGGTGTCAGATCAAGTAACTGGCCCCTCTTTCATTAGTGTGGTGTGGTTGCTCCCTCTCTCCTTGGGCTTTGGAAGTTGGGAAGGGTCATAGGCAAAAACATGTCTCATCCCCAATGTTTTAAAAGATGCCAGATTCTCTGGGCCCTATCACATCATGACATCAGGATGCAAGGAATCATCTCCATTGGGCTGAGGAGATACTGACATCCTTGTCCCCCACCGGCTCTGCCCTACTCCCTTCTCTTGTGTTCCATCTTCTTTCTGCAAGAGAAAGTATAGAATGTCTGTGGTTGTGTAGCAGTGTTTAGGTGATGTGCCTGCCATAGCTGAGGGTCTGATTTGTCAACTGTGGAAAACAATGCATATGCAAAAATGATACACGTGAGTTACTCAGAGGTTGTAAACACAAATATTGGCACATGTATAAATCACGAACGTGCATAGTTTAAGAGAAGTCAATTTGCCAAACTGATCTGGCATTGGAGGAAGATCCAAAAAGGCCAATAATGGGATAGTTAGCTTCTATGGGCAAGTTTAGGGTAAGTTAGGATGCAGCCAAACCTAAAGTAGTTGTGATTTATGTACTGCTTCTAGTCACTGTTTGAGTACCGCCAGCAGCAAATATAGTGGCCAGTTACCCAGCAACATTTCCTCTCTAGGCGTATTTTGGTGCATTAAGTCTGATGTTAATAAGTCTGCTGTACTTTTAAGCCTTTCTGCAAGATCTGGCTACATACATGTAGAGCACACAGCCATAACATATATCCATTTGTGAGTTACAACATAATATACCTGCTAACTCAGGCTCACGTACTGCCAGTTGAAAAGCAACAGACTACAGGGCCCTTGCAGGCACCCCAACCTTTCAAACTGAAGATTTCAAAAAGCAACAATGGGTAGAATTTTATTAATGATGACTAAAACAAAAATACTCCTCAGCAGACACCTCTGATTTTTCCAAAGTAATTTCCAAAAATCAGAGTCTAATTTAGCTGCTTCTGGGATTCTTTTGTGACTGCAGCCTTTGTAAGGTTACTGAGGCTATGACCTCCCAAACACTGGCCACCCACTCACATTTTTTAACAATTATTGGCTTCCTTATTCTTCCACCTGCTGTGAGATATTCAGGCCTTGAGCTATCCAGCCTTCCTATTGCTTCTTGGCAGCCAGTTTTAAAGATTTATTGATCCCTATATACTTAACTATCAGATTTTACAATTATGTTCTTGCCACCGTATATTATGCTATCCAAAATTTGGGTTTGCATTAAATCCAAGAGAACTCTGGGGTATAGTATAATTTGCTTGTGTTGACAGTGGAATGAATTGAAGGATACTGGTATTGGTTTCCAATATAGTCTATCTTGCTTTTGGTGCTGAGTAAGTTTTCATGTTTTTAAGTTTCCACTTAACACCATGGATTATGTTGTTTTTTTTGTACGTGATGTTACTACTGACGTGGACTAGAACTTTTCATGATTCTGTTTCCAATGTACCAAATTTCAAACCAATCTCATCTTGTGTTTCCAATGTTCTGAAATCTGAAGCCCTCCGTGGTCAGCTGAAGAATATTTAAATTGAAGTTAGACACCGTTTCTTTGAACCTGATTTAGAAGCTCCTTTTGTGATTGATTGTAGATAACCTTCATAAACAGAAGATTTTCTTTGCAAGTGTTATTTGGGCAGTTGGTCAACTAATGCTATGCAACTGCTGGTCGCCTGAAAGTCCCAAAGAGGCCTGATCCATTTTGAGGCCCAGGCTTCAGCATTGGACTACTCTTTAACTGCTGGCCAATTAACATTGGAACCATGCGCAGCATCAACCCTCTGAGTACCGCCCTAAAATGGCAATTTAGCATCCTATATTTGTCATAGGCCAACAATTTGTATATTAAAATGGCCTGCAGCTTGACTCAGGTGGGCACTTCAGTCACTGAGTGGTAGGCCTTGGGGATGATAGGGGCAGCCAAATTGTTAGCGGCAGCAGGGCAATGAGTCATTCCAAACAATTTTGGGATGCTACTACCCCATTTGTACCAGGTTAGAGGTCTCCAAAAGTCAAACCCATTGTCTCCAAAGCCAGTTGAATTGTGAGCCTTTAATTTATTGGCCACTGCTAAGGTTGTACAGTGGGCAAATTGTGTCCTCAAAATAAAAGCTTTTCACTTGTTTTTGAATTTTAAGAACGTAATGACATTGACAACTGTTTTGTCATTTACTTCCAGATTAAAACCATATTAAGTGGTTTTATCATTAGGGGCTACCTAGGAAAGTGGACCTTGATCATTAAGATCGTCACCCTGGTTTTAGCTGTGTCTTCGGGCCTCAGCCTTGGAAAAGAAGGCCCTCTGGTACATGTGGCCTGCTGCTGTGGCAATATTGTTTGTCATCTGTGTACGAAATACAGAAAAAATGAAGCCAAAAGGAGAGAGGTAAGTGGATACCGATGTGTAATTAGAATTATTGCACCAATGTTGCAGCATTCATCCTAGGCAGCTTAACACAGAGCTGCTAATGGTCTGGCAAAGATGGGGGAAAATGCTCAAAAAATGAGTCAGAGGAACGAAAAGTAAGCAGTAGGGCTGGAGGAGATTTTAGAGAGAAGAAAGAATTTTGAAGAGATTTAAATACGAAGATGAGAATTTTAAATATCAGGCATTGGAGGAATTGGAACCAATGTAATTCAACAATAACAGGAGTAATGCTTGAGTGGGATGTGGTGCAGCTAGGATATGAACAACAGAGTTTTGAATCAGCTGAAGAATTTGGAGGGTGGTTAATAGAGGAAAGTCAGGTGAGTTTTCGAAAAGTAAATCCTAGTGATTATAAAGGCATGTTAACAGACTAGATGCAAGTTCGTGTTCACACTTGTGACTCTTCCTGGCACAAAAATATTGGAAAAGAGTGAAGACCAGCTGCAAAGTTTGTGTTACTTACATCAAAAATTGTAAAAAGGTGTGGACTATTATTTGAGAATCAGAAGTTGGGGGATGGGTGGGGGGGATGTGGTGGGTGAGCATGTTTCCGAATTTATGTTGCAAACTTGCAAATCTGGTCTACTCAGGCAGACAGTCGTTTCACCCTGGACCTTTTGGCACATTAAGCGTTAGGAATCCTGCTGAATTTGGCCAGTTTGACTGTTCCATGTGGGTTTGGCCCCAGTATAGAACTGGCAAGTACTGAGCAATAAATTGGTATTTTCATTCAGGCCACAAGGATAATTTGTGGTAAATGTAAATATTATTCTACTCTGGCAGGGAGCGGGGGGTGCATTAGGGTTGTAGGGGTTGGGGTGCTTATTTTAAAGTTAGGCTGGCAAGGAAAGCATCAAGACACATTATTGTTATGGAGTAAAAGGAATTTTATTGTTTTTGCTATACTAAACGAAGGAATGCTTGATGCTGCTTGTTAAGAAAAATGGATATAATTAATTTGCCAGTATTGATATCACTTGCCTTAATGAGCAGAATTGTACTAAATATCTTCAAGACACAGAATAGCACAAAGAAATGCAACAAAAGAGGTGAGGATTGGAAGGGAGCATAATAACAATAAAGCAAGTGCTACATAACAACGCAGCCCCATTTTGCACACAGATGAAGAGTTATGAATGTGGCTCACTATGCAAAAATGAGCTTTAGAAAGGATAATAATGAAGCTCCATGGGAACCAACACTGATGAAAAATGCATGTAGGATTGAACTTGGCAAAAATTAATATATTCCTTATTCTTGAGGGCAGGAGAGAGACAATGATGGAGAAATGAGACCAGATTGTGGCCAGATGTAGAGTATCATGTATGACTTATGAATTTATATTACACAATACAGTTACCATCTCCAGAAGACTTTAGAAAAAGCAACTGGGATAATTTGTGTCTGCATTGCAGTTAACTGATTTGTTCCTCAAAGCTTTTTATTTCTTACTGTTTCACAGAGGACCCCTTTCAACATCACTTTCAATGAAATTTTCAATATCTGTAACTAGAGTAAGAAAATACCACTTTAAACTGGGACAGTTTGAGAAATGTGAATGAAGTGCTGATTTGTTGCTCCATATTCCATTCAATTACATGGTATATAATGAAGGTAAAAACTCATCAAATAGAAGGAAGGGAAATCCCTTCAGATGACAGCACAAAGCTGTGTAACCTTCAAAAGGGACACATCCTAGCATTTGCAATATTGTAGTAGCTCTTTTGCATTTGGCAAACAATACACTATAGTATATGGACATGCAATAAGTAAAATAGGAATAGCTCATTTACTGGATGATGCATTACATTTTTGAACACTCATTTTAGCATTGATATTCAGAAGTTATGAAAAGGATGGAGGCTTAGTAGAATGAGACAGAAAGAAGCTATTCAGCCCATCGTCCCTGTCGTGGCTCTCTAAAAGAGCTACCAATTAATTTCTGTCCCATGCTCTTTCCCAATGGCCTTGCAGTGTTTTTCTTTTTAAGTAGCAATCCAATTTTGTTTTGAAAGTTATTATTGAACCTGCATTAGCCATCCTTTCAGGCAGTGCATTCCAGATCATTATAACTCACTGAATAAAGCAAAACTCTCCTCATCTCCTCCCTGACTTTTTTTGCTAATTATCTTCAATCAATGTCCTCTGGTTACTGACCCTCCTGCTAGTGAAAACAGTTGCTCCCTATCTTCTCTATCAAACCCCCTCATAATTTTGAAAACTTGTATTAAATCTTCCTTCTCTGCTCTAAGGAGAACAATCCTAGTTTCTGTGGTCTCTTCGGATAACTGAAAGCCACACACCCCTTGTGCCACTCTTAAGTCTCTAGTACATCCCCTCCCAGGCCTTGATGTTCCCTTTAAAATATGTTGCCCAGAATTGAACACACCACTCTAGTTGAGGTCTAACCAGTCACTCGTCAAGATTTAGCACAGCTTTGCTTTTGTACACTCTGCCTCAATTTATAAAGCCAAGGATCACATATACTTTTAGAACAGTCTTATCAACTTACCCTGCCACCTTCAAAGATTTATGTGCGTGAGCCCTCAGGTCCTCTGTTCTTGGGTCCCTTTTTCCTCGTAAAATGCCTCACTTCATGGGTTTAATTTTCGGGTCCCACCAACGTTGGAAACGGAGGCGGATGAGGTCTGAAGTTGCAAAGTCAGTTGGCATCCAGGCTTCTTGACTCTGTCTTCCTCCGACCCCGCACCCCCTCCCCAGCCACCAATGGGACGGGTAGACAATTAGGCTTGTTAAGAGGCTTGTTGGAGCAGGGATTAGAGGCCAACTGGAGTTTTTCCAGTTGGCCTCCAGTTTCCCAAAGTGACAGGGAATGGATAAACTCCCTGGAGCAGGCAGCCAGCAGCAGGCTGGGCAGTGAGCTGCACTCCAGGCTCGTCTACAGATGCTCCCTTTCTGCCTGGGTAGGGGTATAGCCAAATACTGTCCTGTTGAGAGCCTCCACCTACTACCCGATGGCCCACCTTCAGTGGTGGCCGAGCTACTTTTTTGTAATTTTTAATAAAGTTTTTAAAAGTTGGTTAACAGAAAACCTTCTTGTTAAAACACCCTCCCAATTACTTGCCTTGCAGCTGGGTGTTTCTCTGAAGCTGGACAGTCTCTGTTGGCCCTCCAGCTTCAAGAGCCAACCCCCACTGCCTTTAATTGGACAGGGAACCTGTTTCCATGCCAATTAAGGGCTCAGCCCATGAAAATCTTGAGTTTAATCAGTTCTGTACCCAGGGCAGGTTCAGGATCTGAGAAACATTCCCAACTCACGTTTCCAGCATCTGTGGGGAAAATTCAGCCCATTTCGCATCTGTTGTATCCTCCAAAATCTAGCTGTCCTCCTCAGCGTTTACTACATTTCAAGTTCTCAACAAACTTTGAAATTATGTTCTCTATATCGAAGACTAGGTAATTTAATATATACCAAAAGAATGTCCTAATTTTGAACCCTGAAGGACATCACGTTTCTTCAGTTTGAAAAAACAACTGTTCACTGCTGTTCTCTACTTTCTGCTTTGCAACCAATTTAGCATCAATGCTGCTATTGCCCCTTTAAACCCATGGGCTTTAATTTTGCCAGCAAATATATTATGTAGCACTTTATTGAACTTCAGTATACACGACAGCTGGAGATAAAAGGAGTTTAAACTCAAAAGTTTAGAACCGAAGGTGTTTGGTATTGCATGACTGTTACTTGATCTTTCTTCATTGTAGTCAAATGGAACCAAGGTACAATGTACACTTGGAAACTTTGATGTCTGCTTTCCGCCCATTCTTGCAGAATGCTGATGTATGAAAATAAATGCATACTTTTAATTTGAATTTTTAACCCTTTGGTATGTGGGATTCTCTCTCTTCCACCTCAATTATAATTATAGAATTCTAACAGTACCTCAGAACATTGATCATAAAGCACCGCATAAGTCCTTATTAGGCGTGCTTGGATCCCATGGCACATGAATTTATGTGTATACGTTCCATCTTTGTTTGTCAAACTCTACATTGTGTAACCTTCATTGACTTTGTCTTCTAGGTACTATCCGCAGCTGCAGCAGCAGGTGTCTCTGTAGCTTTTGGTGCCCCCATTGGAGGAGTTTTATTTAGTCTCGAAGAGGTAGGAGATATTGTCACGATTTTTACAATTGGACCATGTTGTGGAGTATCTAAAGACACTGAATACAGAGTCAGCTGTAGGTGAATCAAGCAGCAGTTTATTCAATGCAAGTATGCATTCAGGAGATAGCACCCTCAGATTGCACTAAGAAGCTACTCAAAGTTACAGTTTCTTCCATATATTTATAACATCCTCGCAATACTTCATCATTGACTCTCACTGTTCTTATCTCTCACATCTAGTTCTGTACATCTGCAATTTACAGACGAAATTACAAAAATGGAATGACCTGGACCTTAAACACAAACATTGACAACAGCTCATTCAAAAACACAAACTTGCCTTATCTAGCCTGACGATTTACTATATTGTCCAGTTATCTGCTTATCTTAGCCTGACCCTGAGGTCACATCCCTTACTGCACCTACTTTAGTGATCCTTTTTAGTGCAAGCACTTTTAAATCTTAAACCAGCAATTTGGTCAAGCCTGAGTATCCCATTGTATGCCACTTTAGATGATAAGAACCTTTTAATAGCAAAGAGAACCTGTAGGAACCAGGCAGCAGCAGAAGTTTGTACTAGGATGATGGGCAAAGTTCAACAAGGTTACCTTTGAACACTACACTGAGAATTGCTGAATGCATTGGAGAAAAACTTGAATTCTAATGCATGTAATTTGTCCAGCCAATCTGCAATCATTTTTTCACCTGTTTTTTTTCTCTAAATCTGTTTCTAGTTTTAATCTAGTCCATTGATTTCTATATTTCTTTTTGCCGGCCTATTTATTTGAAGGAATTTATTTTAAGCACTTTTTGATACTTATATAAGGTAAACTGTTTGTTTTCTTTTTTGAAGTATTGAATGAAATCTGCCAAAGATAATCGCTAATCAATTCACAGTGCATTTTTGTAAAATATTTTGTGAATATGTTCCTTGTTCAGCATTAATTTTTCAGTATTACACAGGATGCAAGGAGTGTTCCTACACTGTAATAGATTGGTTGAAAGTTGTAGGAATCAATATTCAAATACATTGACTACTGTAACACCAGTCCTTTTGGAATCACAGGAATATCAGCTTTAGAACATAGCTGTTAGCTGAGTGAGTATAGATAGTAGCGCTAAATGGATATTCCCTAGACTCCCAACCGATCTTCTGTGATTCTGGGATGACTGTTTCTTTTTGGAAATTTTAACCGTGATGAGAATGAATAAATGGGCCCAATCTATAGGAGTACAAATTATACTAACTTGACATCAGAGACAGCCTTGTAAAGTAAGCGAGTCAATATCTGTGCCATCAGAGACTGCAAAACTTCCCTTTTTGGAGAAAATTTTGATAATTGCATCCAATGGTCCACAATCTTGGCTTTAGCTACCTTTCCTATTGTTGGCTTGGGCAAATTATTGCCTAATATTAAGGAAGGTCCTGGCAAGATTGATGCTGGTGGCTGTGTAATATAATTGAAATATTTGATACAGGATGTGAGAATTATGTTTCAAAAGACCAATTAACAGTCTCCTCTTTGACATTGTTTTATTTTTTTTATTTCTGCAGGTCAGCTATTACTTCCCTTTAAAGACTTTATGGAGGTCATTTTTTGCTGCATTGGTTGCAGCGTTCACACTCCGGTCTATTAATCCATTTGGGAATAGCCGCCTTGTGCTATTTTATGTAGAATTTCACAGCCCCTGGCATTTATTGGAATTAGTCCCTTTCGTCCTTTTGGGAATCTTTGGAGGATTATGGGGAGCATTTTTTATTCGTGCCAACATTGCCTGGTGCAGAAGACGCAAGACCACTAAGTTAGGGAAGTACCCGGTTCTTGAGGTCCTTGTTGTGACAGCCATCACGGGTATTATAGCTTTCCCTAATGACTACACTAAGATGAGTACCAGTGGGCTCATTTCAGAGTTATTCAATGATTGTGGACTTTTGGACTCATCACAACTCTGTGATTACATTAATGATGTCAACAGCACCAAGACGATTGATGACTTGCCAGATCGTGCGGCAGGAAAAGGTGTTTACACAGCAATTTGGCAGCTGGCCCTAGCACTAGTGTTTAAAATTTTCATCACGATATTCACATTTGGTATGAAGGTAAGGAAGAATTTCATATGATGACATTTATGAAAGATACTGAGCAAGTAACTGTGCATGAGTCGATTTGCTTACTGTGTTTTGAATGTGCAGAATGATATACAGCAAAACAAGCAGAGTACATTTATATTATAGCACTGGTTCTGTGAGTGTTGGTGGCTATTCAATTGCTGGGTGTATCATGGCGAAAGCCAATTTTGACACCAATTGATACCTACACCCATACATTTCCACTTGGTAATAATCAGAACTCTGGCAATACTTTTCCCTTCCCCCTCTCCAATTTATGGGGGAATAAATGTAGGACCTTATCACCACAACAGCTGAGATCAGCCAACCCAACACTGAGAACATACTGCATTGTCAAAAAGGCGGTTCTCAGATGAAATGTTAAACCAAGGCCACGTCTGACTCCTCGGATGAACATCCAAGGTCACATGGTATTATTTTTTTTTCTTTCAGATGTGGACATTGCAGCAAAGCCAGCATTTGTTGCCCATCCCTAATTGCCTTTAAACTGAATTGCTTGCTAAGCCATTTCAGAGGCCAGTTGAGAGTCAATCACATTACCGTGGATCTGGAGCCCCATGTAGGCCAGACCAGCTAAGGAATACAGATTTTCCTTCCCTAAAGGACATTAGTGAATCAGATGGGTTTTTACACCAATCAATGATAGTTTCATGGTCACCACTACTGAGACCAGCTTTCAATTCTAGATTTTATTAAGTGAGTCTAAATTCCACCAGTTGCCATGATGGGATTTGAACTTGTGTCCCTAGAGCACTATAGCACCCTTTCCCCTGTGAAGAAGAAAAGGGGAGTTCTCCTGGTGTCCTTGTCGATACTTATCCCTCAACCATTTTAAGTTAGATTATCTAGTCATTTATCTCATTGTTGGTTGTTAGATTATTCTGTGTGCCATTTAAGTGTAGGCCCTTCAGCTGTTTTCCCTTATTGGCCTCCAATCTGTGCTGCTGTCCCTCCAGGTTGGTATTGTGCCCACACTCTATTCAGGTCCCCACCAATGTTCGTCTTTTCTGTCGCGCTTCTCCAGCTACCACACTACCTTTTTTTCTTGTTCTCTCCAGCCTCCAGCTCTTTCCCACAAATCAGCAGAAATCAAGATGGATGCACCTAATTTTGTTGGAGAGTTAGATAATTTTAGGTCATATTTATTATCACATTTGAAATGTGTTTGCTCCAGAGATTTAAAATCCTGCTCCAACTAATTTGAGTGTACCCATTTACAGTGCTTGGAAATATGTATGTGAAATGGAAATAATTCAAACAAAGCCTAAATGTTAACGGTCTTAGAAATCAAGTTTGCTCTAATGGGGACAGGAGGCCAGGATTTGAAATGATAAAGCAAACAACCTGAGGTGGGTGTGGAAATCTATTTTATTGAACCCGGTGGAGTGGAAGTAGGATAATATAATGGAAATCTCAAGTTAGGCACAAGTGAGTATCAAGCTAAAAGCTTTTCTGTAGTGAAAAGTACATCATGTTGCAACTATTCCTCAGTTTTTTAAACAAATTTGTAATTGAAAGCACATTTCTAGGTGCTTTCTCCTTGTACTGTTTTATGATTCCTGCTAGAGGATGAGAACCCCTAAGTAATGCCATTGGACAATACACTGAAACTGTTCCACACCTAGAAATCAGCTCCTGCTATTAATGTGCTGTACCCTGTGACGTGGTGGAATAGGACAAAGCAATGTGTTGTAGCTGGAGTAGTGAGTTTAGATACACAGGGGAAGTGACCACTATTATAGGCTTGATTGACACTATCAGTACTTTGTTTGTGTTGTTGTGGGGAGGGATTACTACCTCTAATTGGAAGTGTGCTGTAGGATTGTAATGTGAGTAGTTATACTTACTAAGGTCTGAGAATACAATAGTTGTGTGCATTAAATCTCTATGATGTGACTGCTATTCTCAAATATTTATGCAGGTTCCCTCAGGGCTCTTCATACCAAGCATGGCTGTGGGTGCTATTGCTGGAAGACTTCTAGGAGTGGGAATGGAACAGCTGGCTTACTATCACAATGACTGGATCATCTTTAGAGGTTGGTGTAGTCCTGGAGCTGACTGCATCACTCCTGGATTGTATGCCATGGTTGGTGCTGCTGCATGCCTAGGTAAGAAAATAAATTTCAAAGTTAACATTTTATAATTAAGGGATAATGGTTCTTTTCCCACTGCCCAATTCCTTTTGTGGCCAGTAATATGCACCATTCCCTATGTTGAAAACCAATTTTCCCTTCCTTGTGAGTAAGTAAAAATAAATATTTGTGTCTTATCATATTGTCTAAATGTCTCAAAGCTATTATTTATTACATTTTGGCTCGACTGTTGTGTGTAGGCAATCATTCTGGCTTCAAGCAATCTGACTAATGATGAAGTAATCTATTTCCTTTGGTGTTATTGATTGAGGATATTGAGAGAGCTCCATGGTCACAACCTGAAATGATTTTAATAAATCATTTCTATGTTTCCATGAAAAAAGGAACTAGAGGCAGGGGTAGGCCATTTTGGCCTTCGAGCTAGCTCTGCCATTCAATATGATCATGGCTGATTCTCTATCTCAACACCATTTTCCCACTTTCTCTCCATACCCCTTGATGCCCCTAATATCCAAAAATTATCAATTTCTTTCTTGAATATACTCAGTGTCCTGGCCTCCACAGCCTTCTGTGGTAGAGAATTCCACAGGTTGACCACCCTCTGAGTGAAGAAATCTTTCCTCATCTCAGTCCTAAATGGCCTGCCCTGTCTCCTGAGACTGTGACCCTTGGTTCTAGACCCTCCCAGCCAGGGGAAACACCCTCCCTGCATCCAGTCTGTCTAACCCTGTTAGAATTTTAAACATTTCAATCAGGTCCCTCTTCATTCTTTGAAACTCTAGTGAATATAGGCCCAGTCAAACCAATTTCTCCTCATACGACAGTCCTGCCATCCCCGGTATCAGCCTGGTGAACTTTTGCTGCACTACCTCTATGGCAAATATATCCTCCCTTAGGTATGGAGACCAAAACTGCACACAGTACTCCAGGTGTGGTCTCATCAAGGCCCTGTATAACTGCAATAAGACATCCCTACTTCTGAACTCAAATCCTCTTGTAATGAAGGCCAACATACCATTTGCCTTCCTAATTGCTTGCTGCACCTGCCTATTTACTTTAATTGACTGGTGTACAAAAACACTTAGATCCCTTCGTACATCCACATTTCCCAATAAAAATAATACTCTGCTGTTCTGTTTTTCACACTGAAGCATATAACTTCACATTTATCCACATTATACTGCATCTGCCATGTGTTTACCTGCATGCACACAACTTGTCTAAATGACCCTGAAGCCTCCTTGCATCCTCCTCACAATTCACAACCCCACCCAGCTTTGTGTCGTCAGCAAACTTGGAAATATCGCATTTGGTTCCCTCATCCAAGTCATTTATATATATCATGAATATCTGGGGCCCAAGCACCGATCCCTGCGGTACACCACTAGTCACCACCTGCCACCCGGAAAAAGACCCATTTATTCCCACACTCTATTTCCAGTCTGTCAACCGATTCTCAATCCATGTCAGTATATTACCCCCAATCCCATGAGCTTTAATTTTGCCCACTAGCCTCTTATGTGGGACCTTATCAAAAGCCTCTTTGAAATCCAAATACACCACATCCACTGGTTCCCCCTTATCAATTCTACTAGTTACATCCTCAAAAACTCCAATAGATTAGTTAAGCATGATTTCCCTTTCATAAACCCATGTTGACTTTGTCCAATCCCATTAATGCTTTACAAGTGTTCTGTTACCATATCTTTTATAATAGACTAGCATTTTCCCCACTACTGATGTTAGGCTAACCGATATGTAATTCTTTGTTTTTTCTCTCCCTTTTTTAAATAGTAGGGTTACATTTGCCACCCTCCAATCTGAAAGAACTGCTCCAGAGTCTATAGAATTTTGAAAGATGACCACTTATGCATCCAATATTTCCAGGGCCCACTTCTTTTAGTTATCTGGGGTGTAGATTATCAGGCCCTGGGGATTTTTCAACCTTTAACCCCATTAATTTCTCTAGCACCATTTTTTTACTAATACTGATTTTCTTCAATTCCTCCCTCTCACAAGACCCTTGGTTCCCTAACATTTCTGGCCTTTTCTTTGTTCCCCATGATAATTTCCCCTGTTTCTGACTGTAAGGGATCTACATTTGTCTTTGCTAATCTTCTTCTCTTCACATATTTATAGAAGCTTTTACAGTCAGTTTTTAATGTTCCTTGCAAGTTTACTCTCATACTCCATTTTCTACTTCTTGATCCATCTTTTTGTCCACTTTTGCTGAATTCTAAACTGCTCCTAATCCTCAGGATTGCTGCTTTTTCTGGCAATTTTATATGTCTCCCCTTTGGATCTAATGCTATCTCTAATTTCTTTTGTAAGCCACAGTTGAGCCACCTTTCCTGTTTTACTTTCACGCCAGACAGGAATGAATAATTGTTGTAATTCATGCATACATTCCTTAAATATTAGCCATTGCCTATCCACTGTCAACCCTTTTAGTAAGTTTCCCCAATCCATCATTGCCAACTCATGCCTCGTAGTTCCCTTTATTTAGATTCAGGACTCTAGTTTCGGATTCAACTTCTTCACTCTCCATCCTAATAAAAAATTCTATCGTTTTAAGGTCACGTTTCCCCCAAGGGCCACCGCACAACAAGATTGTTAATTAATTCTTTCTCATTGCACAATACCCAGTCTAGGATGGCCTGCTGTCTAGTTGGTTCCTCAACGTATTGGCCTAAAAAACCATCACGTACACATCCTACAAAACCCTCCTCCACAGTATTATTGGTAGTTTGGTTTGTCCAATCTATATGTAGAATAAAGTCACCCACGATTACAGTTGTACCCACATTGCATGCATCTCTAATTTCCTGCTTAATCCTTTCCCTTACATCCCCATTACTGTTTGGGGGCCTATAGGGAGCCCCCACGAACGTTTTCTGCCCTTTGGTGTTTCTTATCTCCACCCAACCAGATTCCACATCATGATTTTCCGAGCCACTATCCTTCCTCACTACTGTTGCATTGATTTCCTCCTCTACTAACAATGCTATCCCACCTCCTTTTCCTATTTGTCTGTCCTTCCTAAATATTGAATACCCCTGGATGTTCAGTTCCCATCCTTGGTCACTCTGCAGCCATGTTTCTGTACTTGCAACTATATCATAACCATTTATATCTATTTGCGCTGTTAATTCATCTACCTTATTGCGAATGCTCCGCGCATTAAGGTACAATGCCTTTAGACTTGTCTTTTTAACCTTGTTAGTCATCTTAGCTTTGTTTTGCACTATGACCCCATTTGTTTTATGCCCTTGCTTATTCTGCCTTCCACTTTTGCTTCTTACTTTTCTGTCTTTTGTTCGTATCCTTGTTTCCCTCTCCTCTCTCTCCCTTCTCAGGTTCCCATCCTCCTGCCATTCTAGTTTAAACCCTCCCCGACCACTCTTGCAAACATCCCCCCTCACACCTGCCCGTGATCCCAGTCCTGCCCAGATGCAACCCGCCCTGTTTGTACAGGTCCCACCTTCAACAGAAACGGTCCCAATGTCCCAGGAATCTGAATCCCTCCCCCTACACCATTTCTTCAGCCATGTATTCATCTGATATATCCTGTTATTTCTAGTCTCGCTAGCATGAGGTACTGGTAGCAATCATAAGACTACTACCTTTTAGGTCCTACTTTTTAATTTACATCCTAATTCCTTATATTTAGCTTGTAGGACCTCATCCCTTTTTTTTAACCTATGTCATTGGCACCAATATGTACCACGACCACTGGCTGTTCACCCTCCCCTTTCAGAATGCTCTGCAGCCTCTCTGAGACATCCTTGACCCTGGCACCAGGGAGGCAACATACCATCCTGGAGTCTCTTTTGTGGCCACAGAAACACCTGTCTGTCCCCCTTACTATTGAATCCCCCATCACTATAGACCTGCTACTCTACTTCCTCCCCTCTTGTGCAGCAGAGCCATCCGTGGTGCCATGGATTTGACTCTTGCTGCTTTCCCTTGAGAAGTTGTCTCCCCCAACAGTATCCAAAACTGTATTTCTGTTAGAGAGGGGGACGGCCCCAGGGGACTCCTGTACTACCTGCCTTCCTCTACTCTGCCTGGTGGTCACTCATCCCCTTTCTGCCTGTTCAGTCTTTAACTGCGGTGTGACCACCTCACTCAATGTGCTGTCCACAAGAATCTCAGCATCACAGATGCTCCACAGTGGATCCGCCAGCAGCGCCAGTTTCAAAATGCGGTTAGCAAGTAGCTGCAGCTGGGCATATTCCCTGCACATGTGGTCGCCAGTGACACTGGAAGTGTCCATGACTTCCCACTTGGAGCAGGAGCAGCATATCACGGGTGTGAGCTCTGCTGCCATGACTTCCCTTTAGATTAAGCTCATTAGTTAGTCCCTTTAAAGAAAACTAATAATGCTTGGGGCCTTATTCCACTCCAAACACTCCCATTACAGTCCAAAGTCCTCACCTTATTTTGTTTAAGCTAATGGACTGCAGCAGTTTAATTAGTAGAAAAAGTAGAAGAATTGACCTGACCCTACTTACCAATCAGCTGCCTCCCCTGCGTCGTGTCACTTTTTGAATCGTGACATCCTTGCACTGCTTTCAGCCCCAAGTCTCCCCGGAACTCTCGCCCTGGCCTTGCGCTGCTTTCAACCCGGAGTTCAGCTCCTGCTCTTCTTAAATCTCTGCTCTGACTCTCAGCTCCCGCTCCTTTTAAATCTTATAAGGCCGCAGCTGCTCTCGCACTGCCTCCCGGTCCCACTCTGGGGTACCACTAGCTGTTCTATCTGCTCTCTCCTCTTGTGCTGTTTTATCTGCTCCACCGTTCTCGTGCTGTTTTATCTGCTCCACCGTTCTCGCGCTGTTTTATCTGCTCCACCACTCTCGTGCTGTTTTATCTGCTCCACCGTTCTCGCGCTGTTTTATCTGCTCCGCCACTCTCGTGCTGTTTTATCTGCTCCGACGCTCATGCGCTGTTTTCAACCGTCTTATTGCAGTTCGCCTGCTATATCTTACTTTATAGAGAGAAATCAAGTAAGTTAGACCCATACTGAACAGCACATGCCTATATGGATGACGGCAGTAAGAACTCTGAATTCTTTAAAACTACACTCTGCTCCTGACAGCAGTTAGTATAGTCAAACTCTCATTATTCGTAATTCACAACATCTTCCTATGCTTTCTTTGGATCCCACTCAACACTTTCTTTTGTCATTTTTTCTCTCTCTCCCAGTTGCTCAGGCATTGGTTTTACTGAGTAGTTTAATGCTTAGGTGGATGTTGTGTACTTCTTCTACACAAGGTCTTCCTGGCTTAATTAACATACAGTGAATGCTGTAAATCACAGACACCTTAGGGATCGGCACAACCGTCATTTTTTTGTGGGCTTCCATATTTTCAAAATGGTCATTTTAGAATGGGCAGTTCTTTACCGATGCATCCATAGCAGTAGTGAAATTGCTGTATCCCAGAGAAGGAGCAGTTTATCTGTGTGCTATGCATGCTCCCCCTTCTACAAAAGCAGTTCCTTTCACAAAATGCACTGCAACCTCGCGCTGACCTTCATACAGTGACCTCACAAGAATTTGGGGGAAGAAAGTCAGCAAGCTGCAAGAGGGGAGGCATCAATGATCCTAACTCAGTCAAAGTCTTAGCTACAACAGCTTTGCAACAGACTATCCCATGTTTTAGTTGGAAAAGGGCTTAGTACATTGAAGACTGTATAGATAGTTTGTAATTTGAGTTGACTGGCTTCAGTGTGTCTCTTTTTTACAAAGGAAGTTATTTAGCACTCAAGTGTAATTTTGTTCCCGCAGGTGTAAATTTGTCAGGGTTGTCTGTTTATACCAGTTATACTTTCTTGAAATTGAGGGGGCCACCTTATACCTTCCTCAACCTCAGCTTTACATTCATACACTGCTCATACTAATTTATGTTTATACATAAAGCTACCTTTATACAATAACAATACTATAAATTTATTTTATATTTGATGGTACTAAAAGCACACATCTTTCAATAAGTGCAAAGATTCTTTAATATTCACCACTATTGATGGCTGGAAAGTTAATTTTTTAAATAGCTTATCAAGATGGTTAAGGTCCCTTAGTCCTGGACTGAAAGGCCCATCTAATAAATCAATTAAGTCGTAATTTGGGGCTTGAATCCATAACCTTGTTATTCAGAAATGAAGAGTACCGCCAACTGAACCAAGCAGTTTGTGTAGGCCTAGTGTACCAGGATATGTCCACATTTATGTATCTAACAATGAGCAAACTATAATACAATTCATTGTGCGAAATGCTTCAAGATGCTTTGATGAGGTGATAAGCTGGAAGTAATTTTTTTATGGATAATAGTGCCGAGGTTTTGCTCATTGTACCTTGCCTAACCCAATCCAAATCACCACTTACTTCCAACTGTCAACACACATTGAGAGCCTAGACCACTCAGCCTCAGTTTCTTTGCTCTTCATCCCTCTCTGGCTCACCCAATCCAACCCAAATGTTCTCTCCCTGCCCCAGTTTACAGAGCAGTGGAATGCCCTGAATCTGAATCTGGTCATTAAAATAATTATCTCCTTTAAAAATATTTTGGTGATTTTTAGATTTCAAAATAATACATTTTATTTTGATTCTGATCATTTTGAATAATTGGAAGAAAGGAAAGTGACCCTGTTGAGGGAAAGAAATTTTGTTCAAAAGTCAGAGAGAGAGGTGGAGTTGGAGAGGAGAGGCTCATTTTGAAGGACTGGTTGCCATTTCTGCACCTCTTCCTTCACAATCTATTTACCAATCTCCACATGTTGATATCATTCTTGCTGCTTCCCCATGACTTTAAAAAGGTGAAACTTTAAATGATTGGTAAAGGAACATCTGTGGGATCATATAACAAATGTGAAAAGCATTCAAAAGAGAGCAAAAAATTGAAGCCACAGGGTCAGATTTTCGCAATCGAGGCGAGTAGCTAGAGTTGGGAAATTTCCTGACTCACCAGACCTGCCTCAGTATGAAGTACACCAAAACACGCACCATTTTTACTTTGGGGATGGGGGGATGTGGTTGGCTGGTTCAAGAAAGAGACAGGCCCATCTGGAAGCAGAGCGTAGGCAGCCAAGTGCCAGGGGGGGCTATCTTGGTTCTCTGGGACTTTGTCCCAGTTGTTTTAGAAGTTGTTACACCCTCTAGCTCATGTTCCCTTATCCCCTGCCCACCCCCATGGTCCCTCACACCCTCCATGCCAACTCATTGCCAATTCATGCCCCCCCACCCACCCCATGGCTCCCATACCCTCCATGCCAACTTGATGTCCCCCACCCCCAAGATCTCTCGTACCCTCCATACCAACTCCATAGCCATTCAGCCAGTATCCACCATGGGCAGACCTCAGGAGCCATGTGAAGATGGAAAAAAAATTCTAACAATCTAACACAGCTCTCACATCTACACAGTTGATAGTGAAAAAAATTCCTATTCTTCATAAATAGGAATCAAAGCTTTTAAATCTCCTCAATTAGTTAATCTCTTGTTATAAAAACAAACAAATGTCTATTCAGAACCCACACCTAAGATAGCTAATCCTTTAATAGCCTCTTTAAATTGTCAATCAGACTGTGAACACAGAACTCTCTGCTGAGATAATGGTAACAAACGGGGTATTTAAAAAGATTCAGATCATGACAGTTATACAGACCTTATCTGCCCTTCTAGATAATTTACATCTACACCATCAATTTGTGACTCCCACACTGTGGGTCAAAGCCCTTGCAACAGCCAAAATGGGGTCAGTTTGATCTCAGAGCTGAGGTCAAATAGACCTGCTGAGTTCAGATTTCCCTCCTATGAGAATCATGCCCCGCCCCCTTCATCTATAGGGGCCAGGACTTCCATGTCTGGGTCCCGCCTGCCATTTTTAAAGGTCCATTGAATCTTCCCAGTCCCGGAAAATCCATCCCACAGAGTTGAAACTGACAAATTAAAATGTATCTGAGACACACAGAGGAGAAAGAAGAGTGAATGGAAGTTGCAGAAAAAGAGATATAAAGAATTATAGATGGGGAAAGAATCAGACATGGTTACAAGAACATAGAGACTGTTTTACTCATTTTCTTTCCTGTGATGCTACACGAGATCAACTAATAAAGGATTATAACTGAGAATGAGTTAGGGAGTGAGCTTGAACGTATATGAAATCAGAAGAACCCATAGATTAATCATGTTCAAAGGCACTGAACATTGGATGTTTGAGTGGTTTGTAGTGAAGGATAGTAAGACAGAGCTGAAGGCAAATGATACAGTATTCTTTGAGTGTCTGTGTCTCTCTGTTTTTGAGCAGTGAGCAGATTGCCTACAAACAACATATTATAACATTTTATTTTATAGCTGATCTTTTTAGAATTAACTCGATCATGGTACTATTGAACGTGAAGGAATACTTTGTGGAAGAAAGATCTGCTGGCTATCCTGCCAATCTGTAAAATTCTGTTTCTGCAGGTGGTGTGACCAGGATGACTGTGTCATTAGTGGTTATCATGTTTGAACTAACGGGTGGGCTGGAGTATATTGTGCCATTAATGGCTGCTGCAATGACCAGTAAATGGGTGTCTGATGCAATTGGACGAGAGGGCATCTATGAGGCACATATTCGATTAAATGGCTACCCATTCCTGGAGGCAAAGGAGGAATTTACACACAGGACTTTAGCAATGGATGTAATGAGACCTCGACGCAATGACCCTCCTCTGACCAGCCTTACTCAGGATGGTATGAAGGTAGAAGATGTGGAGACAATCATTAATGAAACAACGTACAGTGGATTTCCTGTGATAGTGTCAAAAGAATCCCAGCGACTTGTAGGCTTCATCCTCAGAAGAGACCTAATAATTTCAATTGGTGAGAACTTTGAGTTGTGTAAAATAATAGAGCGTTCTTAGTAAAAAAAAGCATATAATGGTTTGTAAAGTTAAAATACTGACTTCATGTAAACCTGCCTGTCGCTCTGGCATAAGAACCTCTGCTTAGAGAGGGAGGGAGAAATAAGTACTTTTAACAAATTGGCAGAGGGTTGAGAATGATCTGATACAGTAGTTACATTTACAATTTCCATAATTATCTGTGCAGTATTTGGGGTATTCATTTGACAGTGTTTTGCATTGCTCTCAAATTAATATCAGGTATTAATGAGGAATATCCTTTTTTATGATATTTCTAACATAATATATTAGTGAGGAAATAACCTCCTCCATAATATTTGGCGGTATTGGCTAAAGATGTGGTGACCTCCATTCTGTTTCTTGTAATATTGAATATTGATAAAGAGGATGTTTCTTTGTGTGGTAGCAGCTATTGATGAGTAATGGCCTCCTATTGACTGCTTTAATATAAGGAATTGATGAGATAATGAGCTCCCATTAATGGTAATGTAGAGGATTAATGAGACTGTGGCCTATTGTCTGTAATGTTTATAACTGATTAATCTGTAATATCAATTGGTAAGAGGTTTTTTTCAATACAGCAATAACCAAAGTACATAACTGGATAAATTTTTTATAAATTACATATTCCACACTTTCGCTTTGGAATACTCTGGAAATTTGATTGCAAGTTTTTTGTGCCTTTGTTTTTGGTTATTAAATGCATAAAGGGCATTCTTAAACGTTATGAAATGAAAACATTTAGATTACTTGATCATTACCTGCCCAGTTGTTGGTAATTGCAGTTAATGAGTTGGTGGTAGAGAAACATTGAAAATAATGTCTCATATGTTTTTTGTCCTGCATCTACTTACAGAAAACGGAAGGAAGCGACAAGATGGGATTGTCAGCACTTCTTTAATTTATTTCACTGAACACTCTCCTGTGCAGCCTCCAAACAGCCCTGCGGCACTCAAACTGCGCTCCGTCCTAGATTTGAGTCCCTTCACAGTAACAGATCACACACCCATGGAAATAGTGGTGGACATATTCCGCAAACTGGGCTTAAGACAATGTCTTGTTACTCACAATGGGTGAGCGTTATACAGTGTGTTATCTCACAGGGGGAAATGGTCAAATATTCAAGCTTTCAAGGTCTGAAAATTCCTGAGATTAGAGGGATAATTTGTATGGAACTGCCAGGAATACTGGATAAATTCACCACTCAAAATTAATTCTGAATTTACATGCATCATTATCATCTTGTGCTCAGATGAGTCACATCCACTGCCATAAATCCCCTATAGCTATAGTACTTTCTGTAGCTCCAATCACTGTGAAATATATAGCAGAGCAGATGGAAAGTAGCATTCATGGACTGAGCATTTTGTCCCTCATTTCAGACTTTTTTTTCTATCAGTGGTCATTCTTTTCCTGAAGTGAACCAAGGTGAAATTTCTGGTCCTGATGACAGCCTAAAACAGTTGTGTCCAGCCTTTGAATTTAGATCACTACTGATCTTCAGAGGATTTTTAAATTTCTGAATGCAACTTCTTCTAAACAGGGTAAAGGTTTGGCAGCAATGTCCTGAATAGTATTGGCTAACCAACACATTGACAGCACTCTTTTTTAAAAAATAACTTGTACTCGGGGAAAATTGGATTGCACTACTAAATACATAAAGCAATACATTTAATAATGAAGCAGGCATGCATAACTTTCCCACTATGTGAAAACTTATACACTGAGAAGAACCAGTTATCAATAATATTGTACTTCAACTCTTAACCTGCTGACTAAATGGGAACATGAGTGAAAGCAAAGAACCAATAGCTCCAGGTCCAATCCTGAGTTGAATTGCTGAATTAGTTATCCTGAATTAAGAGCTAATTGACCTGCATGTGTTGAAATAGAAATAGTCAAATTAGCCAAAGCCTTTGCTCCTGATTGTAATCTAGTGACTCTTGCTGCAAAGTGCAAATGTATAAATGCTAGGTGAGAACAAGTTGAGCTTGGATATGATGATTTCAATAAGTGGATAGTTGCTAATAACTTGCATATTAAGAATGGCCACTAGGCAGCAATGAAAGGCTGTTGGTGCTTCCATAAGCATAAATCTCTACCATTAGAAGCGGAAGTGATTGCGGAAAATAGATACCATCTTCAGACCCAGCAAAGAATGTCATTTGGCCCAGTTTTTGCACCTGAATAAATTGTGTCAATGAAACTTAGCATCTAATTTATTGACTATTTTATACACCCTCATGTTTTTATGCTGCCAGAACAGTTTGTTATTTATGATGTAACAATAGCAGGTTTAATGTAGTAATTTATAATTCATTTTCATGGTACAAGACTAATTGTTTCTTCTCTGTTGCAGGCGGCTCCTTGGTATTATTACCAAAAAAGATATATTGAAACATATTGCTCAGATGGCCAACCAAGACCCTGACTCCATTATGTTTAACTAAAATAAAGTTTTATAATATTAATGGAGATTCCAGAGAGGACAGTTTTATTTCTGGTAATGTGCTCTGGCTGGTGTCGGCATTGTACCTTAAGTTCTTTCTGAAGATCAAGAATGCTGTACCTCATGTTCAGTGAGTGTCCAACTTTCAATTGCACTACACGATCTACGGAAATTTTTTCTGAAGTTTATGGATAAGCACTGTGGAACAATGTGGTGATTGAATGAAGAGTTGGTCAAATTGTGTATTTTCCTCTACAATTTATATTAAATTCACTGTAATAAGGGTAACATTGAATACTGGGTGCATTAATTCTTTAGGGTTTACCGGCAGATAACCTAGATAATTAATTTTATCTTTTGGACCTGTTTGAGATACCCCACATTGTCTGATATTGTAGTCAAGTATGGGTTTGGGTATTTTGGTAATTGCTCCACTGAGTGATTAATACAAGCAATGTTATTGACCTAAAAATTATCAGTGTTTCCTCTGAAGAACAACCCATTGTGTGAATGCTTTTTAAATTGTATTTATTTCCCCCATTGAAATACTTGACATGTATTGTCCTCCGAGTGAAGAAGGTTAACCATACCAGCAGCTATGTGAGGCCCCTTATCAACCATCTCTGTTGTAACTTGATGTTTACAGGACTACCAAATGAAATAGTCAAATTCTGCACACACAGATAAATTTGTTTGCAGGGCTTTGTGTAAATATGAGGTAAATCATTCAAATCAAACTTTTTCATTTAAATAAAGAGTTCAGTAAATTGTTTTAAGGGACTTTTTTTCTGTTTGTGAAATAACTTCTATTTCCCACTGCTGCTTCCATGATACTCTGAATATTACAGAGAATAAAGCTTTTGGTGTGGTATTGAAAGGCAGCACTTCCATTTGCAAAGTAGCTCATGTTAAGTGGAGTGGGGTAATCAAACCTACATCTTCCAGTCCAAAGTAGTGATCTTGTACTATAAATGTGTGTTGATTCTGGCTTAATTTCAATGAGACAGTGTGATTGCTGTCCATACCTAAGCCATACTTCATTGCTTAGCTGCTTGCTCCTGGTCAATGTTAACTTTCAATACATCTGTTTCTCCATAATAAGGATGTGGACATTTATGACACTGACATCATTCAAAAGTGAGTTGTTTATGACTTCAGACAGCTACCAAAGATGTCTCATGGCATTCCAACTGCACAAGGAAGTGTAGTTAAAAGCTCAATGTTTGTTTTCTGCCCTGTTGTTCATATGGGGGCTATTTCTAAGCACTTTATCTTTTTGTTGTTGTTTGTAACACTGCAAGATGATGACTTCAGTGTAACAGCCCTGCTGTCACAATCCCATAGATGATAAAGAAGTTGGAGTAATTCCAATAAGTTTAAACTAAAAGTGTGTATTCCCCATAGATTGCACTACCTGCTTCATAAGCTTTCTGGAACTCAATGCTGGCAACAAGTTTTCCCCTCCCCACCAGGAAACAACAGAGTAAAGAGTTGGGCAAGGCCTATTTCCATGGTTCTTACAATGCTTTTCACGAATGAGCCAACTGAAGACCTATGCAAGACTCTTCCATTTGCTCTCCTTTCCCACAACACCGTGGCTGATATGGATCTCAGTGAATTGGGGGGAATTTTGTGTGTTGTCACTCGGATGAGATTGATAGATTACTAGATATTAAAGATATCAAGGGATATGGGAATAGTGTGGGGAAAATGGCATTGAGGTAGAAGATCAGCCGTGATCTCGTTGAATGGCAGAGCAGGCTCGAGGGGCCAGATAGCCTGCCACTGCTCCTGTTTCCTATGTTCCTATGATGTGGTGCAGAACTTTGGCAACTATTCTTGTATGTGTCAGAACAGTGTAATTTCTTTTCACATCTTATCAGAATTTATGTGCTCCACTAATATTTTGTTGAATCAGGTAAAAGTTGTTCATTGTTCAGAATGGTTACTTAAACCTTAAGTTGTATTGCAGAAAGAATGTCAACATTTTCTTTTGGGATTTATTTCAATTATCTAGATTTTGGGCATATTTCTTCCCTTTTGTGTTTATTCATAAATCAATAATGCACAATAAATCAGGATGGTTGAAGTAAAAACCACCACTTCCTCATCACTAGAATGCATCTTCCAGCACTGAAAATAGACCTGTGTATGATGCTGAGTTAACACCCAGCATATCTGCAGCTGAAATTAATCAGGAATAAAATGTCTCTTGTGAATCTCCTCCTACGGTGTGATGTTTCTCTCTTCACCCCTCTCAGAAGCACATCTAAACCCAAACAAGAAAACTCTCATCACGATCTTCTGGTTAGGAGTCAACCATTGAAATGCACTACAGGACTGCATTGAAATGTTTTATCCTGCACACTTATTTCAATATAATCGTTGTTCACCCTATCAAAATGCTTTGTATCAGGGCAGACTTTGACAGCATTATCTTTCGGCAGATTACAAATTGAAAGAAGGGAGCTAAACGCGTGATCAACAGGAATAGTGTTTAGGAAGGATGGAGGCAGGTTCATAAATAAAATACTTGTGTAGTCAGTCTCAACTCAGACAGACATCTATAGAACAAAACTATCCTTAATTTGACAATAATTGGTCCATATTATTATTTCGCAAAAAGGCTGTAACTGATGTGAGAAGTGGAAATGCTACACTGGTACAATAGGGTTTTTTGTATTTTAGGTTGGAATGCATTGTTGGTATAGTGTTGGGGGGGGATTCTGAATTGCAGAATGTTAAGAGAAAGTTTTTTAAAAAGTTAGTTACTCAGCTTGTATGTTATGTTACTGTTTGTATATAACAAAATGCAAATCTTAAATTTGATCTTCAGCTTCTGTCTATTCAGATTATGGTGTGATGGACACTAGCTGGAATTATGAATTGTATTTACTTATAAATGATGTTGACATCAACTTGCTACATTGTATTAATTCAAATTTCCTCAATTGTGAAAGAATCAGGCTTGTTGCTGTGGTAGCTCTCTCAGCTCTAAGTCAGAAAGTTGTGGGTGCATGTCCCACTCCACAAGATCATCTTGTCTGAGGCTTAAGTGTAGAACTGCTAGAGATGTTATCTTTCCAATGAGACATTAAACCAGGATCCAGTCTGCCTTATGTGGATTTTAAAGATATCTCAACATTATTAAAAGAAGAGCAGTGGAGTTCTCCTGTCCTGGCCAATATTTACCACTCAACCAATGCCTAAAACAGATCATCTGATCATTATCACATTGCTGTTTGTGGGACCTGGCTGTACACAGTTTGGCTGTTGTTTCCCACATTATAACAGTGGTCACACTTCAAGTGTACTTCATGGCTGTAAAGCACTTTGAGAAGTCCTAAGATCATGAAAGACAAAGTACAAATATAAGTCGTAATATGAAATTCGATTTATAAGGGTAAATCCCTCACAATCGGCAGAACATGAGTCAAAGATAGAACTACAATACTGTAGTGCCAATTCTCCAGCCTACGCGCCATTCAAGCATGACTATTCACTGGGAGGAAGAGATCAGTGAATTCATTGTATCCTTGACACAATCTGGAAGTGGGTCTGCTGAAACTTAGAGCTCTGCTGAAGGCATACTTTGAGAATTGTGTACAGGTTTTAGTTACCAATGCAAAGATTCCAATAATGAAAGATGGTTATAGGATTGATGATATTCTTTACAAAAAGTGAATAAACACTTGCAATGCACTTCCAAACTGGTTAAAGAGGTAAAAACCTGAGAATCATTAAAACAAACAATGGAATATAGTGATGCAGGCCAGGAGATAACTATAGCTTTGTCTGGGTGGATGAGCTCAGGTAGGTCGAATAGTTTTCCACATCCTCAAGTATCTTATGAATTCAATAGTTAAATCCTCTCCACGTGTGCTTCAAAATAACAACAGGGCTCAGTTCAGCTGCGGTAATAGGGTCATAGCTTGGCGGGTCTTGCTTGATGTGAGAGCATCTGGAAATAAAATGGTGCTCCTTTGGTAATCCAAGTGAAAAAATGCTTTATCACACTCTGAAATACAGCATATTTGAGTCCTTGACTTTTGGATTCCTGATAAATTTCAGAAAAATCAAAAATATAAATTGGTCTCTAGCCAAAGCTAGAAACCCGGCTATTACATTGGGGATCTTGTTTCTAGTCAATATGTATTTTTAGCCCAGTAAATCAATAATTTATCAACCATCAAACAGGAATTGACTCTTGTGCACAATTATATTCATGCCCACTGTCTTGGTTAATATAATGAACAATTGATGGTTTCAGTTGTTATTGGCTCGACCTTTACTCTGTATACACCATAAATTGTGAATTATAAATCACCGCAGTATGCAAATCACCCCTTATTATCTTCATAAAAAATGTTCATCCTTGTTACCGATCTTTGAAGTTTTAAAATCAAATTGATATGCGATCCTAGTCTTTCAGCATTCCTTTAATTACTGAATGGACAATGAGATGACCCTGGTGAAAAGATTACATTTTGAGAGCCAAATTTAGATTTCATTATGTCATGTACCACACACTAGAGATAATTAAGCAAACTGGACATAGCCGTTGCAAAAGCTGCAGCTGTTGTGTTGATTTCAGCATCAAATGCCAGATTGCTGGTGATTGTGGAGACTAGATATGCAAAGCTACCAGCAACCTCTAGTGTCACATTGTCAATGCTGATAGATGGCGGGATGGCAACATCTTAAACCATGATATTTGTCTCCCTGATGCTGATGGTCAGACCAAACTCTTTACAGGCGTGAGAGAGTCTGTCCATTTGCCACTGAAGATGTTCTTTGGTGTGGAATGCTAGTGCAGCACTGACAGCGTAGAGCACTCCCTAATGAGGACTTAGCACACCGTTGTCTTGGATCTTTGGCGAGCAAGGCTGAACAGCTTTCCATCAGTTCTACACACTCTGTAGATGACCTGAAGGCATATGACCGCAGCAAAGAGAAAAATGTACCTAAGAGTCTCGGTGCCAGAACACAAACCCTTTGACCCCATTGCAATCTCAGAGGTCCAATGTTGCCTATTCATATCTGACTTTGCCCATTATGTTGTCATAGAAAGAGGCGATCACTTTGAGCAGCTTCATCAGGCAACAATTTTCTCCAGCAGCTTAAAATTGACCACACCTGCCCACATGGTTGAATGTCTTGGTGAGATTGATGAAGGCAATGTATAGTGGTCTCCTTTGTTCATGTGTTGCTAGTACATTGCTGAGGAATATGGAAGATTTAAATACTGGCATAATGCCAGTAACTGTGAACATGGATTTTCTGGAGCAGATTATTCCATGCATCTTTTCCACAAGCTCCTTTTTAAATCAAACTCAGTCATCTATTGTACGAGTTATATCATTGAATAAAAATGATTTTTGTCTTGTTTACTGAAAATAGTTTTGCTCCTGAGTGGGTGAATGAAAGTTGTTGCATACACATTGATGTTGATACAACTGTTGGACATTGTTATATTGATCTGCATCAAGTTTTTTATATTTGAATTAAGATAAAAGCAAAAAACTGTGGATGCTGGAAATCCACAACAAAAATAAAAATACCTGGAAAAACTCAGCAGGTCTGGCAACTACTGTGGAGAGGAACACAGTTAACATTTCGAGTCCATATGATTCTTCAACAGAACTAAGTAAAAATAGAAAAGAGGTGAAATATGAGCTAGTTTAAGGGGTTTAGCCTATTTCAATTCCTTCACCCCACCCCACCCCCACTAGGGCTATCTGTACCTTGCTTGTCCTGCTTTCTACCCTTAATTATCACATTCCTTAGATAATATCACCACCTTCAACACCTCTTTGTCCTTTTGTCTATGGCATCTTTTGGCTATCTCCACCTATCACTGACCCTCTATCCAGAGAACCACCAACTAAAATAAGCTGACAATTGCACTTTGTGGGTTAAATGTGAAGCAGCATTCACTATTTGTGATCCCATCATACTGTTGAGTAAACAGCTACCAGAAAGAATGCATCACTATATGTTGTAGAAACTATTAGAAAATCACTTCATCGTTTTTTCTTCTTCCCTGAATCTACAAACTCTGGCTGGGGTATATTTCCAGACACCAGCAGACTTTATTGTCAAAGCATAAAAACATTAATGGCACAGGAGGTCATTAGGCCTATCATGTCCATTTCAACTGCAAAATAGTTATCTAGCTTAATCCCATCTTCCAGCTCTTGATCAAAGTTCTATAGGTTATGGCACCTCGAGTGCACGTTCAAGCACTTTTTAAATGTGATTGGTGGTTCTACCACAATTTCAGGCAGTGAGTTCCAGACCCCCACCACCCTCTGAGTGGAAAAAAATTACCCCACAACCCTCCTACCAATTACTTTAAATCTGCACCCCTAATGAACCTCTGTTAATGGAAATAGGTCCTTTCTATCTGCTCTATCTAGGTCTCTTAATTTTATACACCTCAACTAAATCTCCCTTCAGCCTCTTCTGTTCCAGAGAAAACAACCCCAGCCTATCCAATCTTTCCTCTTAGCTAAAATTTGCCATTCCTAGAAACATCTATGTATTCATTCTTCATGTTATTCTGCACAATGCTTACTTATTTGATTTGAAATGAGGGGAGTGTGGTAGGTACCAAGGTCAGCCTACAGATGTTTTCATCCATTGTCTGTGCACACTGGACAAACTGTAAACAGGAATCCTAGATGATATTCTCTTTTCACTTTCCCATGGTTTGGAATACTAAAACCCATTTTAATACCCTACTGCCATCCTCACTAAAATCAGCTGACTTAGTACAGATGAAGATGGAACCTGAAACCATCACCATCTGTGTGATTCAGTTTCACATTGAGACATTCATTCAACCAGTAGGTCATCTGGTGAGGTGCTAATTAATTTTCAAAATAAAAGTTAAATTTGGAAAATAATCAAAAATATATGTTTGTATGTGAGTTGTGGTGTAGTAAGAAAGTTGCCAGGGCTTGAAAATTGCAGCTATTGGGAGAAATTGGGTTGTTTTCCTTAGAACAGAGGAGGCTAAGGGGTGACCTAATTGAGGAGTGCAAAATTATGTGGGGCCTAGATAGGGTGGACAGGAAAGAATTGTTCCCCCTAGCTGAGGAGTCAATTACCAAGGGGCATAGATTTAAGGTGATTGATAGAAGGATTAGAGGAAAAACTTTTTCATCCAGAGGGTGATGGGCATCTGGAATTCACTGCCCAAGTTGGTGGTTGAGGCTGAAACGTTCAATTCATTTAAAAGGTACCTGGATCTGCATCTAAAGTACTGCAACCTGCAAGGCTATGGGCCAGGTGCTGGAAATTGGTATTAAAATGTGCGACTAGTTTCTTTTTCCTTTTTTTTTGGCCAGTGCAGACACAATGGGCTGAATGGCCCCTTTCTGCACCATAACTTTTTTATAGTTCTATGGTTCAGTGTTCCTATAATTTAGGCATAAAGTGAAATTGATAGTATTGTAACCGAAGATAAACACAGCACAATTTCATCTCTGGGTATTCTATTAGGTGTTAATCTGAATTTCTATCCAAATGGTTGCACGTTAAATACCCAAATTCCCATCACTAAAGCCTGCCTTCTTGCCTCTGCTGTGAGTGAGCACCAATTCTTGATCTTGCTCCATATGATGTCATTTGCTTTGATAAGATTGAGTTGCACAATTTTTAGAAGTGTAAGGTAAACAGGAGCTGATTAAAACTCAATTAGTAGCACATCAGTGAATTGTTGCCTTTAACTTGTGTGTATTGAACATGCAAGAGCTGATACAGAGACACTCTACAACAGGACTGAGTGATAAATATTTAAGCCATTTGTGCGGCTGCATCAAGCTGTGGAAAGGTTTATGCATAAAAACACCTATGAGCACAAGTCCATCAGGCAGCGGTCTGCATGTAATGTCCTAGAGGCCCTGCGTGAAAAGGTGATGGTAGATCCTATCAACTGGTTCCCTGAGCAGACTGTCAAAGTCATTTGGCAGTACGCCTCATTACCAGAACTTTCAAGCAAACACCAAGATGTAGCTTGGCTGGTGATGAGAAAGGCCCTCCCCATAAAATCCTTCCTACACACCCGGAGTCTCAGCTCCTCCATGTGTTCCCCTCGAGGTGGCTGCACTGGGAAAGAGACTGTTGTCCACCTCTTTCTGGAATTTGACTTTGTAAAGAAGATATGGAGAGAGATGCAAAGGTTTTTGGCGAGGTTTATCCCATCCAGTTCTCTGCTCTATGGGCTGTTCCTGGGATGCACACTGAGATGAACAACTGCAGCTGGAAGACCATCAACTTGGTGAAAGGCGCCTTGGCCTGCCCAAAATTTGCTAGTCTTTCATTGCAAAGAGGTACCCTTGACTGAGTGTTGCAGACTGGCACATGCCAAGTTGCAAGATTACATGCTGAGGGATACATTAAAGATTGGGGCAGCCACTGCAGAGGCACAATGGGAAAAGGTCAATAAGGCATTTCAGCCATAGTACACCAAGGGGCTGGAAACTGTGTAGAATCCCTCAGGGCTGTGTGGCTGACAAGGAATGTACATTGTAAATATCGAGATATCAAAATTGTATTCAAGTACCTCAGAGAGAGGAATATGATGTATAGAGGAAAGTTGAATTCTATTACACTTCGTGTTATATTCAATTTAAAACTCTTGCCTTCAGGCTGTATGTCTGACATGGAATGTATATTATAAATATCTAGAGTATTACGATTGTATTGAAGCACCTCAGAGTGGAATATGTTGTACGGAGACAGGTTGAATTTTATTGCACAAGTTGAAAGGTTTTGTAATGTGCTTTATGAATAAAGTATATTTTTGGGGAAAAAAGATATTTGGGCAAAATGTCATACAGATCACAAATCTGATTAGACCCAAATACAAGCTGCCTCGCTGCTGCTATTACAAATGCCATCAATCCCTGGTAAGGCTCTCCCTGTGGAAGCTATAGTTGCCTTCTATAATCAGAGAAGAAGGCTTCTTGGGGTTTGTGCTTAAGACAGTGCAATGATTATTTGCTATTACACTTGGAAAGCCATTTCTAATATTTACTTGGACTTGCTAAAAATTGTCCTTGAATTAGCCTCAACAGTATAGCACTGCAATACTATATCATTGAAATAAAACCAGAAAATGCAGAAATATGTCAGGCAGTACCTGGAAGGGTTAATATTTCACATCAATAACTGGGAGAAGTTAGAAATGTAGCAGGTTTTCAGCAAGTACAAAGGTGTGGGTTTAGGGGGAGGGGAAAGGAGGGGGCACACATGGGGAAAAAACAAAAGCGAAGGTAGGTGGTAGGGTGGATAGCAGGAGTGATTAAATGACAAAAGGGATTATGCTAATAGAATAAGTAAAGAAACAAAAGGTGGGTCTAGAAGAGCTGTAAATGGCAGCAACAGAGCCATACCAGCACCTGAGGCTCTTAAAAAAAATAGGAACAGTGGTTATGAGCTGAAGTTATTAAAATCAGCGTTTTTTCATTTGTTCACGGGGTGTGAATGTTGCTGGCAAGACAGGGACTTATTGCCCATCCCTAATTGCCCTTGAGAAGGTGGTGGTGAGCCACTGTCTTAAACTGCTCCAGGTTGTGTGTAGGTACACCTAGTGTTGTTAGGGAGGGAATTCCAGGATTTTGAGCCAGAGACAGTGAAGGGATACCGATATATTTCCTAGTCAGAATGGTATGTAACTTGAAAGGGAACTTGCGGGCGGTAATGTTTCCAAATTCTGCTGTCCGTATTCTTCTAGATAGTAGACATCAGGGGTTTGGAAGGTGCTGTCAAAGGAGCCGTGGCAAATTGCTGCAGTGCATCTTGTAGATGGTACATACTGCGGGCCCTTGTATCATGTGAATATTACTTACCAGTTGAGTCTAGAAGGTTGTAAAATGCCTAACTGATAAAACAGGTGCTGTTCCTCAAGCTTTTGTGAAGTTTCACTGGAAGTGTAAGAGTGCAAGTGGGGTGGAGAATTAAAATGGCAAGTAACCTGCAGCTCAGAGTCAGGCTTGTGGACTAAATGAAGACATTCAGCAAAGTGATTACCCAATCAGCCTACATAGAAGAGACTGCATCAGAAGTAGCAAATGTGGTATACTAAGTTTAAAGAAGTAGATCACTACTTCACCTGGAAGAAGTGTCTGGTGCCCTGAATGGTGGGAAGGAAGAAGGTGAAAGGGCGTGTTGCACCTCCTGCACATGCACGGAAAAGTTCTATGAAAGAGAGGGGGTGTTGGGGGTGACAGAGGAGTAGCCCAGGCTGTATTGGAGAGAACTGTCTCTTTGGAAAGCTAAAAGGATAGGGGAAAATGTGTTTGATGGTGGCATCGTGCTGAAAGTGGCAAAAATGCCAGTGGAGGATCATTGGATGGTGAGGCTGGTGGAGTGGAATATGAGGGCATTGGGGGAACCCTATTGTGGTTTTGAGATGGAGAGAAAAGTGCGAGGACCACAGTGCAAGGATAGGACAGACTGAGCTGAAGGCCCTGTGTGGAGGGGAATCCTTGGTTAAGGAAAAAGACGTATCAGAAGTTCCGTTGTGAAAGGTAGCTGCGTCCAAACAGATGCAACAGAGAAATTGGGAGAATGGAATAGAGACCTTCAAGGAAATGGGGTGGGAGGAAATGTAATGAATGTAACTGCAAGGGGCAATGAGCATAATACTTCGACAGGCCATCCCCCCAAAATGGAAAAAGTGAAGTTGAGGAAGGGAGGGAAAGAAGATGGATCACGTAAATGTGAAAGATGGATAGAAATTGCAATGTTAATGAAACTTTTCAGTTCAGAGTGAAAGCAGGAAACATCAACAATACAATCAGGAAAAAGAACTGAAGGGAGGGACTTGAGAAGGAATTAGAACAAAGAATGTTCCACGTATCCTAGGAAAAGGCAGGCATAGCTAGAACCCATATGCATTGCCATAGCGACACCTTTTATTTGGAGAAAGTGAGTGGAGTCAAAGGCTTTGTTCCAACTCCAGCATAATCCCACCACCAAACACATCCTCCGCTCACCACACCCCCATTCCCTGTCAGCATTCCATAGCAACTATTCCCCCTGTGACACCCTGGTCCACTCCTCCATCACCCTCAACTCCTCATCCCCTTCCCACGGCACCTACCCATGTAATTGCAGAAGGTGCAACACCCGCCCCTTTACCTCCTCCCTCCTCACCATTCAAGGCTCCAAACACTCCTTTCAGGTGAAGCAGCGCTTCATTTGCACCCCCTTCAATTTAGTCTACTGCATTCGCTGCTCCCAATGCGGTGTCCTCCACATTGGGAGGCTTAATGCAGACTAGGTGACCACTTTGCAGAACACCTTCACTCAGTCCGCAAGCATAACCCAGACCTTCCTGTCGCTTGCCATTTCAACACACCACCCTGCTCTCATGCCCACATATCCATACTTGGCCAGCTACAAATTTCCAGTGAAGCTCAATGCAAACTGGAGGAACAGGACCTTATCTTCCGATTAGACACTCTACAGCCTTCCGGACTTAATGTTGAGTTCAACAACTTCAGACCATGAATTCTCTCCTCCATCTTTAGCCTTTTTTAATCCATTTTTTTTGTTTATTTACTTTTAATTCTAATTATTTATTTATTCTTTCTTTTTCTTTATCCTTTTTCTCTCTCACACACACACACACATAGCTATCTGTCACTGGCTTCTATGATGATGGTGTAGTGGTATTGTTGCTGGACTAGTAATCCAGAGACCCAGGGTAATCCTCTGGGGACATGGGTTCAAATCTTGCCATGGCAGATGATGGAATTTGAATCCAATAAAAAAACTGGAATTAAAAGTCTAATGATGACCACGAAACCATTGTTGATTGTTGTAAAAACCCTTCTAAGTTCACTGATGCCCTTTAGGGAAGGAAATTTGCTGTCCTTAACTACAATGTGGTTGACTCTTAAATGCCCTCTAGACAAGGGCAATTAGGGATGGGTAATAAATGCTGCCTAGCCAGTGATGTCCACATCCCATGAACAAATTTAAAAAAAGCTACAACACTGGCATCTACCTGGCTATTTGGAAAATTGCCCAGGTATGTCCTGTTCACAAAAAGCAGGACAAATCCAACCTGGCCAATTACTGCCCCATTAATGTACTCTCAATCATCAGTAAAGTAATGGAAAGGATCATCAACAGTGCTATCAAGCAGCACTTGCTTAGCAATAACCTGCTCACTGACACCCAATTTGGATTCTCCCAGGGCCACTCAGCTCTTGACCTCATCACAGCATTGGTTCAAACATAGACAAAAGAGCTGAACTCCCGAGGCGAGGTGAGAGTGACTGTCCTTGACATCAAGGCCGCGTTTGACCAGGTGTGACATCAAGGAGCCCTAGCAAAACTGGAATTAGGGGGAAATCTCTCCACTGGTTGGAGTCATACCTAGCAGATGGTTGTGGTTGTTGAAGGTCAGTCACCTCAGCTGCACTGCAGGAGTTCCTCAACGTAGTGTCCTTGGCCCAACCATCTTCAGCTGCTTCATCAATGACCTTCCTTCCATCATAAAGTCAGAAGCGGGGATGTTCACTGATGATTGCACAATGTGCAGCACCATTCGCGACTCCTCAGGTACTGAAGCAGTCCATGTCCAAATTCAGCAAGACCTGGACAATATCCAGGCTTCAGCTGACAAGTAACATTCAAGCCTTACAAGTACCAGGCAATGACCAGCTCCAACAAGAGATAATGTAACTGTTTCCCCTTGATATTCAATGGCATTACCATCACTGAATCCCCCACTATCAACATCCTGGCAAAGGCCACATCCCATGAATGAATAAAAAAAATTATAACAACAAGTTCACCCAGGTGGAGAAAAGTGGTGGTGGATAGGGATGTTTTTGACCTCCATTCAACAAATATTGTTCAGTTTGATTCAAGTACATTTGTTTAGTTCTGTCTTTCAATACTGTGCATGAAGCTTATAAGCTTTCTCCTTACATGCTTAACAGAATAGGTGACAGTAGTATTGCTGAACCCCGGAAATGAAGAATCTCTAATTAATTCCTTTGAAAGCAGTGTATTTATGAGCAAGGTTTTGAAGAGACAGCTTGCACTTTCTCACCTCAGCAGTTCTGGAATTTGACATACCCATACCAACAATCTTGGGGAAGGTACATTTCTCACACTTTCTCCCAACCTCCTACATCTTTCTGTGGTTACACCTATTTTTAACTTCCAGAGAGCAGCTCCCCCTTTTCCCACTCGGATGGCAATACCTCTGTCCCGATTGGCACTGGGAAAGGGTAGCTGACTTTGAGAGGAGCTCTGACCACTTTTATTACTACCTGTGCCATCAAAAATCATGGTACAGTTACATAATGAGGGAAGGGCTCTACTAACTTTTATTATCAGCACTGCTGCAAAATATGTATATCAAGAGGAGCTTGGGAAGGTTACACTTTCCAGAACTGTACACGGCAGCAATATAATACTGTTCCATTTAACAGCTTTTTAATCAGCTGACAAAGTAAGCAAATCAAAACTCCTTTAGGCTTATTGTGAATTTAGCAAAAGTTTTGGAAAAAAACACACCAGGAAAACGGATTTAATGGTAATTGTTTGATGCAATGATTTTCTTCTGAACAGGCATCTTTTTCTAAAATTTAAACTCCTTACATATCCAGTCTAAAGGATCCAAAGTAGCTAGATGCTACATTATCATCCACTAACTTTATGTCAGAAATGGTGACAAATATTTCATCACCAGCCTTCAATTCAAAAAGTCCTCCTTGGTAGATGGAATTCAAACCATAATCAGCATTCGCTGCCCAACATTTTGTTCCTACACCTTTCATAAGGATGATTGGTGATGCGTAGGTAGTTGTCATCTTATATATGCACTGCACAAGCTGTTGCTCATTAGATTTTGCAGAATAGTCCTCATAGTCAGCTATAGCCTTGTGTTGATATCTGAAATAAGTCTGAGCATAAATGTAGTATCTTCCCGTTTGACTGGCTCGCAACTTTCCATGATGGATCGTCATGTTCTGAATGTAGGACAACCCCTTTCCAATACCCCATTTAACAAGGTGGCGGCATGACCGGTCTAAATGGTAGGAGATATCTGTTGAAAAAAATAACAATTATGAAGATGGGTATGTTTCCAGTATTTCATACAAACCCAGCATAGTTTATGTCAATGTGTTAATGAGCAGTGTTCCAGTAACAAATACAATGCAACAGGAACTCAAAACTAAACAAAAATATGCTGGTGCTAGAAGTCAACACCATTCATCAACTGAAATGACTAGGTAACCACGATATAGAATGAGTATCTACCTTCTCCAAAGCTAACTTAATTCATGCCATATGTGAAATATATTTTATCCAAACTCAGATTTTCAGATATTTCCAGAAACCATTAAAGGAAGAAGATATGTTTTCTTTTTCCAAACTGAAGATGGGCTAAGAGAAAAAGCCCATGCCATCAAGGTTGAATGTTAAAAAGAAAAAAAATCAGGAAGTAGTAAATGAGATTACATCAAAATTTGGTTTTCAAAGCTAGAAGATTGTGTGAAAAAAGGCTGAAGGAAATAAGGAGTTCCATGTTTAAGGATCCTGAGAAAGTTAAAATAGGAGATTGGGTGATGCTTTGATTTCAATAGTGGCACGATGTCATATGTTTAAAATTAGAAAGAGTAAGGGATGAAAGCTCAGGAGAGCAGTCAGTATAATGAAAAGACCAGAGAGAGAAAAAGACTAAGTGAGCCACACAAAAACAAAATGGCTGCTGCAATGAACATACAGCTACAGTGCATAATGATTTGGGAAGCTGATGATGTCATAGAGGCATTGGAGAAGTTTAGACAAAAGTGCAGACTGGCATTTAGTAGTTTTCTAAAAAGCACTTGTGAAGAGGAAAGGGTCAGCTACATCCTTTTGCAGGTAGGCGAGAAAGGTTAAATTTGTTTAATAGATGGGAGACGTTTGAAAATGACAGTAAAAACATTAGAAAAATTTTGGAGAAATTCGGCACATATCTCCTGTCAAAGTCAAATCATCGATCCATCAATTTGAATTTCAAAGCCTGAGGCAAGAACCAAGTAAGCCCATTGACAATTTCTTAACAAGATTTAAAAATGCAGTCAGAAAATGTAAATTCAAGGAAACAGATGAAAGGCTGATAGATCAGCTCATTTGGGATTCTGCATAAAGTACGAAAAGATTTGATTGGGAAGGACAAGCTCACAATATCACAGACTGTAGATATTGCCAGAGCACATGAAACCATGAGTAGACAGATGAAGTGCTAGCCTTCAGTTAAGTCAAGAGAAAGGCATCAGAGTTGATCGAGTGAAATAGAAATGAAAAAGAGCACACCAGACAGGGAGAAATATATAGACAAACTGTGGATGACCATGAGTTCACAGATATAAGGAAATGTCCCGTGACAGGATCAAACTGTAGATTTGTGCAAAGCCCAATTACTGGGAAAAGATGTGCAGAACAAAGAAAGAAGATGGTCAATGAGTTATCAGAGACAGACCAACAGGGGAAATGAGAAGGAAAAAAAATCGAACATCCATCCCCTAGGAATCATACAATTGCATGAAATGACATGATGCGACAGCTCCCAGAGAGAAGAAATTCACACAACCATTCAGATCAGGAAGAGGATGAGAAATAAACCCACAAACATAAATCTGAAGCTAAAACTTGATACCAGAACACAGAATAACATCATTCCACTCAGACTATACCAGAAGAGTGAACTTTAATGCTTGAAGAAAATGGTTACCCAGAGAAAGATGGTCTGAAGCTGTACAACATCATGCTGATGGCATGCAGTGGAGCTGAGATTCAACTAGGAGCAACTCAAATCAGAGGGATGCACAAAGGAAACTGTTCTACACCAGTGAAAAAAGCAGTCCTGCTATCCTGCGGTTGAGCAGTTGCAAAGAGCTGCAGCTTATCCCAGTAAACCATGAGGTGAGGGAGGCAGCATTGAGGGTTGAAGGGTGTACATCCATTGAAAAGCACCCTTAGAGACAAGGAAGATCTGGTACAAATGTATCCAGAGTGTTTTGATGAGACAATTGGGTGCTTTGAAGATTTTGAGTATCACCTCATTGATCTAGTGAAGAAACCAATGATCAAACTCCCATGCAGAGCACCAATAGGACTAAAAGGAAAGCCTGAAAGAGAGCTCCACGAGATGGAAGAAAACAAAGTGATCGCCAAAGTCACAAGACCTACAGATCGGGTTAAAAACATCATGGTGAAAGATAAGCCCAATGGACGGCTAAAAAATGCCTGGATCCCAAAGATTTTAATCAAGCAATAAAGAGGAATCACTATCCTATTCCAACACTGGAAGAGATTACACCAGCATTGCCAGAGGCAGAAGTTTTCAGCAAGCTTGCTGCCAGAAATAGCTACTGGATCATGAAGCTTGACAAGGAATCTTCGCTGTTGACAACATTCAATGCACCCTTTGGTTGGTACAAATTCCTGTGTATACCTTTTAGCCTTAAAATAGAGGAGCCTTACAGAAGATATAAAGATGGAGTTGGCATAGCTGATGATATGATATCCTGATCTATGGTGTTGATGGAAAAGATCATGACTGTCATTTACATGAAGCCAGGGGAGAACTAGAGAGTTCGGATCAAGCCAAATGCATTGTGAAGGTGACAGAATGACAGTTCTTCAGAATGGTGTACAAACCTGACTTAAGTCAAGCTGAGTGCTGGAAAAGTCACGGCTATTTCTGAGACAGAAGCTCCAAGATATAAGAAAGAGGTGAGAAGTTTCCTTGGTTTGACCTAGTACATGAATTCTTCCATACCTCACTTATTAACCAACAGCAAACCTACAAGAGTTGATGAGAGAAGATGTTGAGTACTTGTGGTCAGAGTCACATGAGAAGCGTTTGAACAAACTCAAAGTACTATACAAGGAGACAGGTCTGTTAAAACACAAGACAGAAACCAGTCATTCTGCAACCAGGTGCTTCTACAAAGGGGATGGGAGCAATCCTGGTACAAGAGGGAAAACCAACAGCATTCACATCCAAAGCTGTAACATCAGCTGAGACCAGATATGCCAATGTAGAAAGACAGCTTTTGACAATGGTGTATGGATGTGAGAAATTCCATGCATCGATGGGAGAAAGTTCATAGTGGAAAGTGCTCCTTGTCCACTGGAGCAGAAAAATCTGTGTAAATCACCAGCAAGACTGCAGATGTTACTCCTAAGGCTTCAGAGATACAACTTAACTCTGCAATACAAATCAAGAAGTAGATGCCCTATCTTGGTTATCACCACCAGAGGAACATGAGATAAAAGATCTAGGTATAAAGATCTATCACCAAATGAACGTAACACCATCAAATGTGAGTCAAATGGGAGATGAGAGCAGTAGGGATCAAGAGTTACAGATGCTCTCTCAGCAAGTGATCAGGGATGGCCTGATAAGATACAGCGAACACAAACAGCAATATGGCAGTATTGTTCTAATGGGATGACATCTCACTGGAAGATGGTGTTCTGCTAGTTGGATCCAGAATAATCATACCCAAAACAATACAGGAAGAACTTCTCCAGAAGATACATGAAGGCCACACAGGAACGAAGAAGTGGAAGCTCAGGGGCAGATCAGCTGTGTAATGGAGAGACATGTACAAAGATGTTGAAAGAATGGTATCTAAAATTTACGTCAGAAGTGCAGAAATACATAGGAGAAAGTGGAAGTGATAGCTACTGAAGTAACACCCAGACTATGGCATGCTGTGGGAGCCAATTTATTCACACACAATCAAGATTGATATTTCATAGGGCAACATTTTCCCCCATTAGGGGGAATGTGTGGGAGCGGGTGCGGGCAGGTGGGTTCCCAACTGGGGCGCTGTCATTTTATGCGAGCAGGCCAACTAAGGCCTGCCCAGCGTAACGTCCGCTCGGAAGCGCTGTGCGGTCCTTGTGCAGATGGGGGGTGGGTGGGGGGGGAGATTCTCTGAGCCAGGAGTGCGCTCTTTATGCATACACACAGAAGAGTGCACAGATCTCCATGAGGGAGATCGCTGGAAGTTTTAAAAATTTGTAGAAGTGTGGAAAAAAATTCCTGACATGTCCCCTCATGTGACACTGTCACATGAGCTGGGACATGTCAATTTCTTTTATTTCAACATTTCATAAACATTTTAAAGCCCTCATGAACCTCCTGTGCATGAGTTTTCATGTTTTTTCTAAAGGCCGCTTGACCTCCTCGCTTTCCCGCCACTTTAAGGTTGGACAGGCAGGCCTTAAGTGGATGTTGACAGTTTGGCAGGCGCGTAGCCAACTCGGCTGCGTGTCCGCCGAATTGAAAATCGAAATGACTCAGGGTGATGTCGGGATACACACCTGACATCACCCTGCATCATTTTACACGTTGGTGAGCGGGCCCCGCCCCCTGCTCGCCGACCGGAAGATGCAGCCCATAGTTGCAGACTACGACTCAAAATTCCCTTTTACCTGAATGGCGAAATATTTGAGAGCTACAACAATCATCTCAGCAGTACGAGGTCTGTTCACTGAGCAAGGGATTCTTGAAAGAATACTATGTGACAATGGAACCAAATTCACCTCCAGAGAATTTAAGGAATTTGTTGAACAGTATGGGTTCAACATCATCACCATATCACTACATTACCCAAGCGAACACAGGTTTATAGAAACACATGTCCGGACGGTCAATAGAACCTCCGCGGAATGCGGAGAGTCAAAGGAAGACCCAAACCTTGTCTTATTGTCACTCTGATCTACACCTCTCAAGGCTGACATGAAATTGCCGGCAGAGCTGTTTAATTGGAGAAAGTATAAGAAAATTCTGCCAAACAAGATATTCCCTCCAACTGACCAGGAGGAAGTAAGACAACTCACTGATGCAACGCTTCAACAAGCATGCAAAGTCCCTGATTGAGTTGTTGAACTGTACAGGATCCAATCATGAAACTGTGGAACTCAGCAAACATTGTAGGTGAAGCTGAGATTCCAACATCATACATCATTGAGACCAAAACAGGTAAGCAAATGAGAAGGAACAGAGTCCATATTCAACCTACACCTGAGCTGGAAAAGCAGGGAAGATCATCAACAACTCCAGCAACATCACTAACCAGCAAGACAACATCAATAGCATCACCAACAAGCAGCGCAATATCAACAATGTCACCATCAAGTAACACAACATTAGCAACGTCAGGAACAACTCCTACAACACCAGGAGCAACACACACACCATTGTGTAGTGTTCCAACTCACCACTGAGATTGATGAATGCCCAATCCACAAGATGGAGGCACAACATCATACCACATAAGCAATACTGTGAGTAATGTTTTGCGAAAAGAAAACAAACTATAATAGACTCTAGAGATGTTCAGTTTAATTTTAAAAGTCAAGTGTTTATCCTCTTTAGTCTAGATAATATTTTAAAAAGTTAGTGATTGGAACAATTATTTTTTTAAAGGAGGAGGGATGTTATATTGTTGTATTATTCATAAATAGCTAGGAACTAAGTGTTATGCAATGTACATCCAGGGTGCTATATTTACTGCTGCACAGCAGTTAGGTAGGAAGCAATAATGTACTAGTCCACCAGCCACATGAAGAACTGCAAGAAATATACTTGATGAAGCTCCAGCATTTTAAGTCTAAAAGTGTGTCTATTTAGAACCCCTGGGAACTTGAAAACATAAGGATTTATCCCTAATTGTGCAGAATTTTCCCCAATGGAAGTGAATAAAGGAAAAATTATGGACTGACAAGAATAAAAATTGTACGTAAAATTTGGCCAGCATCTCTGAAATATTTAAGGAAACAAGATTTTTCTTGAAGGAAATGAAGGAGATGAAGCAGTAGTCATTCAGCCATTACACTGCAAGAAGTAGGAAGGTGTGCAATCTGAGAGTTGGGAGTCTAGAGAGGGCATTATATCTTCTGTCAAGCATTGATTTGGTTTACAGAAAATCATGTTAATTGGACCATCCCATCAAATCAACCAAGGAGGCTCATATGAAAGATTTTTGGAACTGGAGAGAAAAAAGAGAAAGGAAGAAAATTGCCCTCAAAGATTTTTAAAACACAAATCTATTTTTTCACCTTTGCTTGTAACAACAATGTATCTACAAACAAGCAAAATACTTTAACCTGAGTTTTAACATTGTTTAATAGCCTTTTAAGGGCACCTTTTTATTCTATGGGAAATTCCAATACTAATTCAACAGTGCATTCTTCTATTACTGATGCCACTCTCATATTTGAGATCTTAGAGGTATACTATTTGGAAGAATAAAAGTCCTTATTTCCAAAGACTAATTCTTCCTTTTCCTAATTCAGTCTCTGCATTCTGAGTGCTGATGGCAGAATGAGTGGACGAATATCAATCTTTGGCAATATTACTCTGTAATTGGCCACTGTAAGATGTACATGGACGACTCCCATGCTCCTTAACTGTACAGAATTGCCTGTCTTTCGTTTCCCACTTTCCCCCAACAATGTGCCCGAGATCAGGAGCTCAGTATCATGGTGTATGGTGGAAATATATCCACATCCCATTACCGCAATGCCATGCTACGGCACTCCAATGTGTTGCAGCACCATGACATTCCATAGTGTATTTGCTATCATTTTTGTAAGCATTTAGCAGCCAGCACTTTGAGAAGGTAAATAAAAACACCTTTTGCGTGAAAAGCACAGCTGGTCAAATGAACCCTGCACTGACCTTGTGGAGAACCAAATTGTACAGTGAGATGAGCAGAGGGACGATGTGCTGGCTTGTCGTCAAACTCCACTGCAGATTTAAAAATATCGACAGGTACATTGTCCATTGCAGCTAGGAAGAAAAACAGTTGTGTAAATTATCCGAAATTATTGAGCTACTGTTTATCAATGTGCTTGAATGTGAAATAAGCTCACCTTTTATTATATGTTTCTTGCTTGAGTTGTCTGCTACCTGAAGGAAATTTATCAGGAAGAAAATTGAGAGTTTAAGTTTCACAAACCAACATGTTTTATTTCAACTAACTTAAGCAACAATTTCCCAACTATTCAATCCTCAGGCTCAGCAAGAGGCAAAAAGGGCACAGGAAAAACTAAACACCAACCTAGACAAATGATCATTGTATCATAAGGTTCAGGCTGACTATGGAAAAGGACAAAAAACAATTCAGAGAAAGAACAATTAACTGAGCGAAAGCCAACTTCAATACGGTAAGAATGGATCTGGGCCAAATAAATTGGAATCAAAGGTTAGAAGGATAAACGGTTGCTGAACAATGGGCTACCTTCAAAGCAGAGATAGCTTGGGCACAGTCAAGGTATATATTCCCTCAAAAGGGAAAGATAGGGCAAACAAATTCAGAGCTCCCTGGCAAAAGAAGAAAAGGTGTGCTTATAACATGTCAGGTAGAAAATACAACTGAGAATCAGGTTGAATATAGGAGGTTCGGAGGGGAGGTGAAAAAGCAAATAAGAGAAGCAGAGAGGGAGTATGAAAAGACACTGTCAGTCAACATAAAATTGAATCCCAAAATATTCTATAGGTATATTAACTGTAAAAGGGTGATTAAAAGAGGAGTAGGGCCAATTCAGTCCAAAAAGAGGTTTTATGCATGGAAGCAGAGTGCATATCTGGGGTATTAAATGAATACAAGGAAGAATATGCTAACCAGGCCATGGTGAAAGAGGAGATAAATCACACACTAGAAGGATTTAAAATTGATAATGAGGAAGTATTGGATAGGCTGTCTGTACTTAAGGTTGATAAGCACCAGGACCGGATGAGATGCATCCAAGGATACCAAGGTGAGAGTGCAAATTGCAGAGGCACTGGCTATAATTTTTCAGTCTTCCTTAGACTCAGGGGTGTTGCCAGAGGACTGGAAAATCGCAAACATTACATACTTGTTCAAAAAAGGGTGTCAAGATAAGCCCAGCCTCAATAGGCCAGTCAATTTAACATTGGTGGTGGGGAAACCTCTGGAAATAATAATTCAGGACAAAATTAATAGTGACATGGACAAATGCGGGTTGGTTAATGAAAGCCAACATGGATTCCTTAAGGGAAAATCATGTTTACTTAACTTGCTGGAGTTCTTTGAAGAGTCACAGAGAGGGTTGATGTGGTGTACATGGACTTCCAAAAAGCATTTGATTCATTGCCACACAACAGACTTGTGAGCAAAGTTATAACTCTTGGAATTTAAAGGGACATTAGCAACATGGATTGGCTAAGTGATAGGAAACAGAGAATGGTGATTAATAGGAGTTTTTTGAGCTGGAGAAAGGTTTCTGGTGGAGTTCCCCTGGGGTCTGTGTTGGAACCCTTGCTTTTCCTGATATATATTAATGACCTAGTCCTTGGTGTACAGGGCACAATTTCAATATTTGCAGATGATACAAACTTGGAAGCATTATGAACTGTGAGGAGGACATTGTAGAACTTGAAAAGGATATAGACAAATTGGTGGAATGGGCAAACAGGTGTCAGGTGAAGTTCAATGTGGAAAATGTGAAGTGATTCATTTTGGTAGGAAGAACATGGAGAGACAATATAAAATAAAGGGTACAATTCTAAAGGGGGTGATTCTAAAAGGGGTGCAGGTGCAGAGGGACCTAGGTGTAAATGTTCATAAGTCATTGAAGGTGGCAGGATAGGTTGAGAGACTGGTTAGTAAAGCTTACAGCATCCAAGGTTTTATTAATAGGGACATAGAGTACAAGAGCAAGGAGGTTATGTTGAACTTGCATAAGACACTATTTCAGCCTCAGCTGGAGTATTACATACAGTTCTGGGCACCACAAGGAAGGATGTGAAGGCCTTGGAGAGAGTTTAGAGAAGATTCAGGAATGGTACAGGGATGAGGAACTTCAGTTATGAAGATAGATTGGAGGAGTTAGGATTGTTTTCCTTGGAGAAAGTAAGGCTGAGAAGAGATTGAATAGAGGTTTTGAAATCATGATGGGTCTGAAAGGCAGAAAGAAACTATTCCTCCTCATGAAAGGATTGAGAATGAGAGGACAAAGATTTAAAGAACTGGTAAAAGAAGCAAGCGTGATATGAGAGCAAACCTGTTTGTGCAGGAATGGTTAAGTCTGGAGTCCATTGCCTGAGAGTGGGAATCAAGGCACATTCAATCAGAGCATTCAAAAGGGAGTTAGGCTGTTATCTGAAAATTAAGAATGTGCAGGTTTACAGGGAGAAGGCAGGAAAATGGCACTAAGTGAATTTCTCATTCGGAGAGCTGGTACAGGCGTGATGGGCCAAATAGCCTCCTTCTGCGCTGTAACAGTTCTATGATTCTACGACCTCCAGATCTGCATCTATAACTATTTGTTTCCACGTTGGGCATGAGCCCTGGTTGATGGGACGTTTTACTACATAGAATGCATTATAAAAATGTAAGCTGTTGTTGTTAACATTACATGTGCAAGCGTTCCTCTCCTCGAGTGCTTTTCTCCTTCCTTTCAAAGTGACCACATTCATCTCTCTCCTTAAAATAAATGCACTTTTTACTCCTTTGTCTTTGTGAACCACTGCCCTTCTCCAATCTACCATTTCTCTTCAAAGTCCTTGAATGTGACGTTGCCTCCAAAAACTGTATCTATCAGTTCTAGAGAATCTCTCCGATTAGGTTTCCATCTTGTCACAGCAACAAAATAGCCCTAACCAAAGTCACAAATTACACCCTGTGACCATCTGCATTATCCCTTCTTGTCCTCAACACAACCTTTGACACAGTCAACCACATTCTTTACAATCTAGCTCAGTGTCCACACATACTGGATTCCACTCTTTTCTATCTTATATCAGTGTACTTGCAGCAGTGGCTTCTCTTCCCAACTCCACACCATTACATCCAGAGTCCTCCAAAGATCTATCCTTTTCTCCCCACATTCCTCATCTATGTGACTGATGCACTTTGACACATATTGAGGGCAAGAAAATTGCTATATAAAAACAGGTTCTTTACTCAGACTTCTTTTACCCCCTCCTGCACAATATGTTATTTTAATAATAGACCACAGGGCTTTTTAAAAAGTTTTTGTTGTCATTCATAGTTATTTTATTTTGTTCCACAGGGCTAAGCTTGGTGGCTTCTTTTCAAATTTTGAGGTGAAAGACCAGGTGCATAGTTGCCAATCATTAGCTTTTTGGGTGACTAGCTTTTCTTGGCTCCATTCATATCTCTTACTCCAAATCTCAAAATACACTTTGGTACGGCCACAGATTGAGCTTATTCTCAGTTAGATATTTAAGTCATGCCTTTGATGAGCCCTAATGTCCCTTATCTGGTATAATCAGAGAATGCTGCAATACAGAATGAGGCCATTCTATTTATCATGCCTGTGACTACTCCTTGAAAGAGCTATCCAATTAGTCCCACTCGCCTGCTCTTTCTCCATTGCCTAGCAAATGTCTCCTGATCAAGTATTTATCCAATTCCGTTTTGAAAGCCAATAATTTAATCTGCTTCCACCCCTCTTTCAGGCAGTGCATTCAGATCATAGATCATAACATAGATTTTTCTTTTGCCTTAAATCTGTATCCTCTGGCACCATGCATATCTAAAGAGAACTGGAAGATTGTGGCCAGAGTCTTTGCAATTTCCACCCATGCTTCCCTCAGCAATCTAGGATGCATTCCATCTGGACCAGGCAACTTTTCTAATACGAGTGCATCCTCTTTATCTACTTTTATCCTCTCCAATTTATTTATTACCTCTTCATTTACTGTGACATTGAGAGGATCTGCTTATTTAGTGAAACAGGTGTACAGTATGCATTCAGTACCTCAGCAATGCCTTTTGCCTCCGCTCCAAGATCTCCCATTTGATCCCTAATTGGCTACACACTTCCTGTGACTACTCCTCATTATTTAAATGTTTAGAAAAGACTTTTGAATTCTTATTTATGTTAGCCATTAATCTATTCTTGTATACTATTGCCTCTGCTACCTCATTTTTCAATTCTCCCCTGTACTTTTGTATTTAGTTCGGGTTTTACTGAATTATGAGGGAAGCAGTAACAAAGCTTAACACTTTGGAAAGATTTCCGCTTTTCCCCTACTTGAAGCAGTCCATCATTAAACTATAGTTGCCAACTTTTGAAATGCACAGTCAATTTTTCTGAGCTCTGAATAGATAATTTGAGGAGTCTTGTGGTGCAATGGTAGTGTCCCTGCCTCTGAGTCAGAAGGTCTAGGCTCGAGTCCCACCCTGGAACTTGATGGCCAATGAAGGTGCATTCATACATTGGCCAAACAGGTTGATTATCATCTTGCAAATCCTTCCAGCACATGCCAACAGCAGGCGGTAAGAGCCAGAGAGATTTCTAGTCAGCCATGTGATGGAAAAGTAAGCTGGAGCCATTACCATCACTAACCATAACTCCAGAATACAGCACGCATGTAAAAGTGCATGTTGCCATAGAAACTCAGACTCCCTGAGTGACCTGTAACACACCACTGCCACCACTTGGGCAGGCTGAAGTCCAGTTGGTCACCATTTGAAAATGACATATTAGATCCTAGAGCAAAAACTGAAGAGGGTAAATATAGGAAATGCAGTGCCTTATCTGACATGCGCATTCAGGTGAAGAGCAGCCAAGAGTGTGGTATATGCCACAAGAAAAAGAGGGAGAAAAAGGCATTTTACTTTGTAGGATCTACACAGGAAGTACAGAGAAAAAAACAGGGATTCAAGGTGGGAGACTTCCAAATCAGCCATAATTGCTGTGATCTGAGCATCTCTTTACATGCAGTTCAAAAAATGCGTTTGTTGAAGGTTGAGGTGCAGCATTCTGTACACAGTGTTTATTTAACTTGGCAGTTTATGATCAGCCCATACAAGCACACATCATCAATCGGTGCATTACTACTAGTAATAACTGAATCCCCAGCTGAGTTGAATTTTAATAGGCAGTGCAGAAAATTCATGCATAGTGTCCCTTTATGGAACAGGCATACAAGGTTGCAGAACACAGTGGTACAGAGGGATCTGGATGTCCTGGTACATGAATCACAAAAAGCTAGTATGCAGATACAGCAGGTGATTGGGAAGGCAAATGGAATGTTGGTGTTTACTGAAAAGGGAATGGAATATAAAAGTAGTGTAATTTTACTGCAGCTGTACAGGGTCCTGGTGAGATCACATCTAGAATACCAAGTACAGTTTTGGTCTGCTTATTTCAGAAAAGATATAGTTGCACCAGAAGCAGTTCAGAGAAGGTTCGCTCGACATTCCTGGGATGAAGGGTTTATTTTATGAAGAAAGGTTGAACAGGTTGGAGTTTAGAAGAATGAGAGATGATTTTACTGAAATATATAAGATCCTCAGGAGACCTGATAGGGTGGATACCAAGTGGATGTTTCCTCTTGTAAGGGAGACTAGAACTAAGGGACATGGTTTAAGAATAAGGGACCTCCCCTTTAAGCCAGAGATGAGGAGTATTTTTTTCTCTGTCAGAGGGTTGTTAGTCTGTTGAATCCTCTTTCCCAGAAAGCAGTGGAGTCTGAGTCATTGAATTTATTCAAGGCAGAGTTTGACAGATTTTTGATATTCAAGGGAGTCAAAGATTATGAGGGGGCAGACAGGAAAATGGAGTTGAGACCATAACCAGATCAGTCATAAGATAAAAGCAAAATACTGTGGATACTGGAAATCTGAAACACAGAAAATGCTGGAAAAACTCAGCAGGTCTGACATTATCTGTGAAGAGAGAAACAGAGTTGACGTTTCAAGACCGAATGACCCTTCATGTCCGTCATAATCTTATCAAATGGCAGGGCAGGCTAGAAGGGCTGAATGGCCTACTCCTGTTCCTAAGTCCGATGTTCCTATATACATAGAAATCATTTTACTACAGTATGGGATGTTCTAATGGTGGTGAAATGAGTGGAGTTTAAATGTAGATGTAAACACTTCTAGTTGACTTCATGGAGAGACTTGCTGCAGCTTGGTTTCTTAGAGTAATGTTTTTATAACAACATGAGAAGCACATTAAGCATGGTGTAATTTTTCCATGTGCTGCTGCTCATTTGGGTGACCTGCTTGTATTGACATTCTAGTTGGTTTGGGATGACTTTTAGTAGATCTTACTGCTCAATGGAGATGCAGCCATGTTTTTTGTTCAGTCTTCAGGAGCTTTGTTAACGAATGATTGCCACATAGTGAAAACTGTGAAAGTATTCACAGAAAACCTCAATTGTGGAATGCAACCCCAAAGCACTAATTAAGATCCTGAAATGCAATGTAATAAAAATAAATGTAACTTAATCACAGGCTTTTACTTAGAACTGCTTTGAGTTGTTAGGCTTTTTAGGTTGTTAGCGTTTTTTGGACATATATATCTGCTTTCTGTATTGGAGTATGTAAATCAAATTTCATTTAGTTCCCAACAGAGCTATTTTAGCAGGTTACAGAAAAAATATATATATTCTAAATTTCCAACAGATTAACAAATATTCCTGATCTAAAGGGATCAGTCCCTCAGTGGAGTCAGAATTTAGAGGGGAGGGAAGGAGTGAGTTTGTATCTTCCCGAATCCTGTACCGTTCATTGAAATGTCCCATGGAGGAAATGAGGAATGCTGAAATCCTCGGGGACATAAGCAGACAGGCACTTTGTGATCTTATAACTGGGACATCACATAAAGGAAAGCTGACAGAAAATCCACAGTTGATACAGCATACTGTGGTCTGTTGAATCACCTCTTTCGCAAGTAATTTGATACTGTTAGCCAGTCTCCAGCAGGAATCTTTTCTGATCTGATCACTCAAGTCTTCAGTCTCAGTACTGATTAGTTGTTGAAATTTTTTGGGACTATTCAGACACCACAGCTCCTGGGAAGCTATTTGATTTTTAACCTAAACAGAACAGAACATAGGCTTAGTGAGGCTGGATGTTGAAAAAAAGAAAATAATTTATAATTTAATTTTAAACACTTAGAACTTGGCGAATGCATTTTTCTGACCATTGTTACATTATTAAAACTTCCTCACAGAAAATGAATTACATAGGAATTTATATTTATCTTTGAAGTGCAATTACTATTGTTATGCAGCAGTCAGATGTGCATACCAAGATCCCACAAACAGTAGCAGTTGATGTGTTTATGGTTGGGATGGCACTTAAATCATTTATCTACATTAGTTATTCAATACAGATAACATAGCAGAGGAAATTAGTACAACGATGTTCTGAATAGTCAGATGTGGATCTCATACTCTGCTGATCTGGGGAGATGAAGAATAGTAGACCAAAGCTATACAGGGCAAGGAAGGCACAAAAAAATCAAGATACAACGATCGTCTCAGTCTGCTCCTGTGCCTCTTTCAGCAGCTGGTTAAACAGCCTACTCCTTCTCCTCACCCTGTGAGGAAATTATTTGTTGCCATCTTGCAAAGTGATGCTGTGGAGTTTTATTTTAAAGAAAAACTGCAAATAACTAACAATAAATAACAATACAGTGAACATTCCTCTAATATCTAGATACCAGGATCAATTAATGTTTTCCATTCCACTTAAATCAGAAGAGATGTAAGAGTTCTACATGTTCATATGTTTTTCTTTCAATAAGATATATGGTCATTGACAAATGAAATTTTTCAATTAAATCTCAAGTTAAAAAATGACAAATTTTATAATCCACATATTTAAAAACAAATTCTGCTTGCCTCAGTTGTGCTGTGTCAACCAATCACAGCCAGAGGCATTAGTCAGGACATTACAGTTTGCCTCACTGACTTCAAGCAAGGAAAGAAAAATATCAGCCAAGGTTCCTGATCCTCCGCTTCACCCTGTGATTGCCTCATTCCTGCCACCTCTGGAAAATCAGCATGACAGGCCAAGGGTGAGGTTAGAACTAGTTTTAACTGAAGTGCTCCTCAGAGCCAGATAAATAGTTGATATTTGCATTCACGTGGAAGGCTGCTTTTAGGTATGAAACCATACCCCAACCGGAGTCAACAAATTGAGAAATGGGCAATAATGTATAAATACAAAAAACAAATTCAGATTGTAATTGGTTTTCTATTTTTCCGTTTACAAAGGGTGTGGCATTGTAATCTGATGATATGTAGCTCTACTACAATCCATGATTGTAGCTGAAATGTGAAAGATTGATTTTTTATTTATTCTTTCATGGGATATGGGTGTTGCTGGCAAGGCCAGTATTTGTTGCCCATCACTAATTTCCCTTGAACTGAGTGGCTTACTGGCCATTTCAGAATCAATCACATTGGGTCTGAAGTTACATGAAGGCCAGACCAGGTAAGGATGGCAGATTTCCTTCCCTAAAGATCATTAGTGAACCAGATGGGTTTTTGCAACAATCAATGGTAGTTTCATGATCACCATTACTGAGGTTAGTTTTCAATTCCAGATTTTATTAATCAAATTTGAAATCCACCAGCTGCCATAATGGGATTTGAACCCATATCACCAGAGCATGAGCCTGGGTCTCTGGATTACTAGTCCAGTGACATTATCACTATGCTACCATCTCCCCCAATTAATTGGTGCTCTGGAGAAAATCTCTGCATTAACAGAACGCCTTGCATGTTTGTAGGGCCTTTCATGCTCCAATGTACTTAACAGCCGATGAAGTGTTTAGGAAGTGTAGTCACTATTGTAATGTAGGAATCACAACAGCTAATTTATGCACAACAAGCTCCCACAAACAACAATGAAACAAATTGCTCTATCATTTCTTTTAGGTGTTGGTTGAAGGATAAATATTGTCCAGGACTCCAGGGAATACCCATCTGCTCATCTTTGAATAGTGCCACCTGAGAGAGCAGATGGGCCCTTGGTTTAATATCTTATCCAAAAGACACCACCTCTGATAATGCAGTACGCCCTCACTTTTTCATTGAAGCATCAGCCTAGATGATGTGCTCAAGTTCCTGAAGAGAGGCTTGAATGTACAATCTTCTGCCTCAGATGTGAGTGTGACCATTAAGCCAAATCTGATAGTCTTAATTACTCAAGGCAGGTAACTTAGCATAAAAATATTGGTATATTAATGTTCTGAACAGTTGGATGCAGCCGCTGATTGCACACAAACACACACACACACACAATTCCTGATTGCAGGGGGAGGGGGGAGCCGTATAGTCATGGACCAGAGTATAAAGTACAAGAATCAGCCCGGACTGCTATGCTGCCTCTGACACCAGAGCCCCGTGATCAACTTATTTTATGTCTTTTTAGATAAGTGGTGCTGTTTTATAAAGAAGTGTTTAATAACTTCTAGTGTATATATTTTGGCTTTTAAATGAAAACCAGTATGAATGCAATTCAGTAGATACAAATTTTGCTTGACTAACTTGATTGAGTTCTTTGATAAAGTAACAGAGAAACTTGATGAAGGTAATGGATTTTTAAAATGCATCTGACAAAGTGCCACCTGTCAGCAGAATTGAAGCCCATGAGATGAAAGGGTCAGTGGCTACTTGGACACTAAACTGGCTAAGGGGCAGAAAGCAGAAAGAACTTGTGGATGGGGAGGGGTGGTGGGGGGTGCTGTTGTCTTTCAAACTGGAGTGGCATGCCCCAGGACACAGTGTAGAATCACTGCTCTTTCTTGATATCAATATTGACCTGGGATTGGTGTACAGGGCATAATTTAGAAGCTTGGAGATGATATGAAACTTGGGCCAGGATTTTTCCTATGGCAGGCGGGCTAGGTGGGAGCAGGCGGGGGCGGGTGCAGAGCCAACCACCGCCCGCGATCGCCTCCACGCTGCCATTTTACACAGGCAAGCCAATTAAGGCCCGCCTAGCATAATACGTGGTTGGTAGCGCTCAGCACTACCTATGCGGGCAGGGGGAGGAGGGAGAGTCGGGGCCAGCACTCTTTCATGCATGCACGCGAAAGAGCGTAGCAATCTCCCTGAGGCGATTGAATGAATATTAAAATAATTAAAGAATTGAGTTAAAAATTTATTTAAGCATGTCCCCTCATGAGACTGTGTCACATGAGTGGGGACATGCTTTTATATTTATGAAAATTAATTAATTAATTTAATAAAAGCTTCAGGAAGCCTCATCCCGCTCGTGGGTAAGGTTACCTGAAAAACGCGAAGGCTGCTTGGGCTTTTCACCTGCTCGCCAACCTTAAGGTTGGTTGGGCAGCATTCTCAATTGATTTCTTAAAGGCCTGAATAGGCTGTTTACACTTCGGCGGCTGCGCAGCCAACTCTGGTGCGCGCCCGCTGAATGAAATATCGTGATGACATCGAGACGCACACCCGACATCATTGCGCATCATTTTACGCGTCAGCATGTCAGACCCACCCCTGCACGCTGACCAGTAAATTCTGCCCTTGGAAAAGTTAGGAAGATAATAACCAGGCTTCAAGTGGGCATAGACAGACTGATGAAAGACACATGGTGAATGATACTTAATATAGAGAAGTCTGAACTGATCAATTTTAGCAGGAAGAATAAGTAGAACCAATATAAATTAAATGGCACAATTTTAAAGCACGTGCAAAAACAGATAGATCTGGGGATGTGCAACATAATTTTTTGAAGAAGGAGGACACAGGTTTAAGGTAATTGCCAAAAGAATCAGGGGTTACAAGAGGAAACAAAAATTTATGCATTGAGTAATGATGAATTGGAATGTACTGCCTGAAAACGTGGTGGAAACAGACTCAATATTAACTTCCCAAAGGGAATGGAATAAATAAAGTGCTTGAAGGGAAAGATTTTCTGGGCTTTAGCTACATAGCAGGTAATTAATTGACTAGCTTTTCAAAGAGCTGTCAGAGTTATGATGAGGCAAATGGCTTCCTTTTGTGCTGGGTCATTCTATAATTCCATAAATTAAACATAGCTATATCTAGATCCAGCATCATATTTCTGATTTCATCTATTCAGGAGAAAATGGTTTCTGGCATTTACTGACAGCCTTCTTCGATCATTGAGCAGATGGTTACTTGTGATGTGTCATCCTCGAAAACTGCTGTCTAAAACCGCACAGAAAACTAGCAATTCTGCATGTCAACTTATACTTTTCTTTGAACAAAATGCTGGATAGTTATGAACAAAGCAGGCTTCTATTTAATCAAATAAGTTTATTAAATGAATGTATATTAAAAAACAATTTCTCCACTATATATACAAAATATAATCGCCTCATAAACTGTTTTATTGAATAAATGAACCACATGGTGTGGTATGAAGCAATGCAAACTAGAAGATCCCAGGTTTGATGCCTATTTTGTGGTATGTTAGCTGATTCTAATGGTAGCTGTAGTGGCATTGTAGTTTCCCCTATAACCTCAAAACAACACTGAAGAAAAGTATCAGTCAAGGTTCCTGACCCTATTCTCCAAACAATGATTTCTCCTGCTGAAATAACACCACACTGGACCTTGAGTGAGGACAATGACAAATGCAGTAACTTGCATTTATATAGTGTCTTTAACATGATAAAATGTCCTAAGGCTCTTACCAAGAGCATTATCAAAAAAAAATTATTGGCACTGAGCCACCAAAGGAGGTATCAGGGCAGATGACAAAAGCTTGAACAAAGGAGTAGGTTTAAAGGAACGAAGAGAAGTTGAGAGGTGAAGAGGTTTAGGAAGGGAATTTCACAGTTTAGGACCTAGGCACTCAAAGTACATCATCAATGGTAGACCAGTTCAAATCAGACATGCAAAAGGAATCAGAACTGGAGGACAGCAGAGATCTGAAAGATTTGTAGAGAAAGAAGAGGTTACAGAGGTAGCAAGAGGTGAGGCCATGGAGAAATTTGAAATGAGAATGACAATTGTAGAATGGATGACTTCTTGAACCAGGAGCCAATGTAAGTCAGCAAGCACAGGGGTGATAGGTAAACAGAAATTGATGTGAGTAACAAACAAATAAAATCAGCCATTTCCTTCTTATAATCAAAAGGCTAATTGTTTCTATACATACATGTATTTTGAGAAATGTCTCTTGGTTGTTGTAAATATCCACGGAACTGTATCCCAGTCAGAGTCAGCACCTTCAAAGTCCGTACCCCAGTGAGAGTCAGCACCTTCAGAGTCACTATCTCGGTGCAAGTCAGCGCCTTTAGAATCTGTATCCCAGTGAGAGTCAGCACCTTCAGATTCTGTATCCCAGTGAGAGTCAGCATCTTCAGAGTCTGTACCCAAGGGAGTGTCAGCATCTTCAGGGTCTGTATCCCGGTGAGAGTCAGCACCTTCAGAATCTGTACACCAGTGAGAGTCAGCAGTGTCAGAGTCTGTACCCCAGTGAGAGGCAGGAACTTCAGAGTCTATATCCCAGTGAGAGTCACCACCTTCAGAGTCTCTGCTCCAGTGAGAGTCAGCAACTTCTGAGTCAGTATCCCAGTGAGAGTCAGCACCTTAAGCGTCTGTACCCCAGTGCAAGTCAACATCTTCAGAGTCTGTATCCAAGTTAGTGACAGCACCGTCAAAGTCTGTACTGCAGCGAGAGTCAGCACCTTCAGAGTGTGTATCCCAGTGAGAGTCAGCACCTTCAGTGTTTGTACCTCAGTAAGAGTCAGCACCTTCAGAGTGTGTATCCCAGTGAGAGTCAGCAGTGTCAGAGTCTGTACCCCAGTGAGAGGCAGGAACTTCAGAGTCTATATCCCAGTGAGAGTCACCACCTTCAGAGTCTCTGCTCCAGTGAGAGTCAGCAACTTCTGAGTCAGTATCCCAGTGAGAGTCAGCACCTTCAGAGTCTATATCCCAGTGAGAGTCACCACCTTCAGAGTCTCTGCTCCAGTGAGAGTCAGCAACTTCTGAGTCAGTATCCCAGTGAGAGTCAGCACCTTAAGCGTCTGTACCCCAGTGCAAGTCAACATCTTCAGAGTCTGTATCCAAGTTAGTGACAGCACCGTCAAAGTCTGTACCGCAGCGAGAGTCAGCACCTTCAGAGTGTGTATCCCAGTGAGAGTCAGCACCTTCAGTGTTTGTACCTCAGTAAGCGTCTGCACCTTCAGAGTCTGTATCCCAGTGAGAGCCTGCACCTTCGGAGTCTCTGCTCCAGTGAGAGTCAGCACCTTCAGGCTCTGTACCCTAGTGAGGGTCAGCAGTGTCAGAGTCTGTACCCCAGTGAGAGGCAGGAACTTCAGAGTCTATATCTCAGTGAGAGTCACCACCTTCAGAGTCTCTGCTCCAGTGAGAGTCAGCAACTTCAGAGTTTGTATCCCAGTGAGAGTCAGCACCTTAAGCATCTGTACCCCAGTGCGAGTCAACACCTTCAGAGTCTGTATCCAAGTTAGTGACAGCACCGTCAAAGTCTGTACCGCAGCGAGAGTCAGCATCTTCAGAGTGTGTATCCCAGTGAGAGTCAGCACCTTCAGTGTTTGTACCTCAGTAAGAGTCAGCACCTTCAGAGTCTGTATCCCAGTGAGAGTCTGCACCTTCAGAGTCTGTACCTCAGTGCGACTCAGCACCTTCAGAGTCTGTACCTCAGTGAGAGTCAGCAACTTCATAGTCTCTGCTCCAGTGAGAGTCAGCACCTTCAGAGTCTCTGCTCCAGTGAGAGTCAGCAACTTCAGAGTCTGTATCCCAGTGAGAGTCAACACCTTAAGCGTCTGTACCCAGTGTGATTCAACACCTTCAGAGTCTGTATCCAAGTTAGTGACAGCACCGTCAGAGTCTGTACCGCAGCGAGAGTCAGCACCTTCAGTGTCTTTATCCAAGTGAGAGTCAGCACCTACAGAGTCTGTATCCCAGTGAGAGTCTGCAACTTCAGAGTCTGTACCTCAGTGCGACTCAGCACCTTCAGAGTCTGTACCTCAGTGAAAGTCAGCACCTTCAGAGTCTGTACCTCAGTGAGAGTCAGCACCTTCAGAGTCTCTGCTCCAGTTAGATTCAGCACCTTCAGAGTTCGCTGCTCCAGTTAGAGTCAACACCTTCAGAGTCTATACCTCTGTGAGAGTCAGCACCTTCAGTGTCAGTATCCCAGTGAGAGTCAGCACATTTAGAGTCTGTATCCCAGTGAGAGTCAGCACCTTCAGAGTCTATACCTCAGTGAGAGTCAGCAACTTCAGGGTCTCTGCTCCAGTGGGAGTCAGAACCTTCAGAATCTGTACCCTAGTGAGGGTCAGCACTGTCAGAGTCTGTACCCCAGTGAGAGGCAGGAATTTCAGAGTCTATATCCCAGTGAGAGTCACCACCTTCAGAGTCTCTGCTCCAGTGAGAGTCGGCAACTTCACAGTCTGTATCCCAGTGAGAGTCAGCACCTTAAGCATCTGTACCTCAGTGAGAGTCAGCACCTTCAGAGTCTGTACCCCAGTGAGAGTCAGCATCTTCAGAGTCTGTACCCCAGTGAGAGTCAGCACATTTAGAGTCTGTATCCCAGTGAGAGTCAGCACCTTCAGAGTCTGTACCCCAGTGAGAGTAAGCACTTTCAGGGTCTGTATCCCAATGAGAATCAGCAAATTCAGTGTTGTATTCCAGTGAAAGTCGGCACATTCAGAGTCTGTACCCCAGTGAAAGTCTGCATCTTCAGTGTCTGTATCCCAGCAAGAGTCAGCATCTTCGGCATCTGTATCCCAGTGAGAGTCAGCACCTTTAAAGTCTGTACCCCAGTGTGAGTCAGCCTCTTCAGAGTCTGTACCCCGGTGAGAAACCGTACCTTCAGTGTCTGTATCCAAGAGAGAATCAGCACCTTCAGTGTCTGTACCCCATTGAGGGTCAGCACCTTCAGAGTCTGTACCTCAGTGAGAGTCAGCACCTTTAGAGACTGTATCCCAGTAAGAGTCTGCACCTTCTGAGTCACAGCTCCAGTGAGAGTCAGCACCTTCAGAGTCACAGCTCCAGTGAGAGTCAGCACCTTTAGAGTCTCTGCTCCAGTGAGAATCAGCACCTTCAGAGTCTCTGCTCTAGTGAGAGTCAGCAGCTTCAGAGTCTGTATCCCTGTGAGAATCAGCATCTTCAGAGTCTGTACCCAAGGGAGTGTCAGCATCTTCAGGATCTGTACCCCATTGAGAGTCAGCGTCTTCTAAGTCAGTATCCCGGTGCGAGTCAGCACCTTTTATAGTCTGTATCCCAGTGAGAGTCAGCACCTTCAGAGTCTTTACCCCACCAAAAGTCATCTTCTTCAGAGTCTGTACGCCAGCAACTCAGCAACTTTAGGGTCTGTACCCCAGCGAGATACAACAACTTCAGAGTCTGTATGCCAGTGAGAGTCAGCATCTTCAGAGTCTGTACCCAAGGGAATGTCAGCATCTTCAGGGTCTGTACCCCAGAGAGAGTCAGCACCTTCACAGTCATATCTCGGTGCGAGTCAGCACCTTTAGAATCTGCATCCCAGTGAGAATCAGCACCTTTAGATTCTGTATCCCAGTGAGAGTCAGCATCTTCAGAGTCTATACCCAAGGGAGTGTCAGCATCTTCAGGATCTGTACCCCACTGAGAGTCAGCACCTTCAGAGTCAGTATCTCGGTGCGAGTCAGTACCTTTAGAATCTGTATCCCAGTGAGAGTCAGCACCTTCAGATTCTGTATCCCAGTGGAGAGTCAGCACCTTCAGAGTCTGTACCCAAGGGAGTGTCAGCATCTTCAGGGTCTGTACCCCAGTAAGAGTCAGCACCTTCAGAGTCAGTATCCCGGTGCGAGTCAGCACCTTCAGAGTCTTTATCCCAGTGAGAGTCAGCACCTTCAGAGTCTTCACCCCACCAAGAGTCATCTTCTTCAGAGTCTGTACGCCAGCGACTCAGCAACTTTAGAGTCTGTACCCCAGCGAGATACAGCAACTTCAGGGTCTCTGCTCCAGTGAGATTCAGCACCTTCAGAGTTCGCTGCTCCAGTGAGAGTTAGCACCTTCAGAGTCTATACCTCTGTGAGAGTCAGCACCTTCAGTGTCAGTATCCTAGTGAGAGTCAGCACATTTAGAGTCTGTATCCCACTGAGAGTCAGCATCTTCAGAGTCTGTACCCCAGCAACTCAGCACCTTCAGAGTCAGTATCCCAGTGAGAGTCAGCACCTTCAGAGTCTGTACCTCAGTGAAAGTCAGCACCTTCAGAGTCTGTAACTCAGTGAGAGTCAGCAACTTCAGAGTCTCTGCTCCAGTGAGAGTCAGAACTTTCAGAGTCTCTGCTCCAGTGAGATTCGGCACCTTCAGAGTTCACTGCTCCAGTGAGAGTTAGCACCTTCAGAGTCTATACCTCTGTGAGAATCAGCACCTTCAGTGTCAGTATCCTAGTGAGAGTCAGCACATTTGGAGTCTGTATCCCACTGAGAGTCAGCATCTTCAGAGTCTGTACCCCAGCAACTCAGCACCTTCAGAGTCAGTATCCCAGTGAGAGTCAGCACCTTCAGCGTCTGTACCTCAGTGAGAATCAGCACCTTCACTGTCTGTATCCCGGTGTGATTCAGCACCTTCAGAATCTGTACCCCAGTGAGATCAGCACCTTCAGGCTCTGAACCCTAGTGAGGGTCAGCACTGTCAGATCTGTACCCCAGTGAGAGGTAGGAACTTCAGAATCTATATCCCAGTGAGAGTCACCACCATCAGAGACTCTGCTCCAGTGAGAGTCAGCAACTTCAGAGTCTGTATCCCAATGAGAGTCAGCACCTTAAGCTTCTGTACCCCGGTGCGAGTAAACACCTTCAGAGTCTGTATCCAAGTTAGTGACAGCACCATCAAAGTCTATGCCGCAGCGAGAGTCAGCACCTTCAGAGTGTGTATCCCAGTGAGAGTCAGCACCTTCAGTGTTTGTACCTCAGTAAGAGTCAGCACCTTCAGAGTTGTATCCCAGTGAGATTCAGCACATTCAGAGTTCGCTGCTCCAGTGAGAGTCAACACCTTCAGAGTCTATACCTATGTGAGAGTCAGCACCTTCAGTGTCAGTATCCCAGTGAGAGTCAGCACATTTGGAGTCTGTATCCCAGTGAGAGTCAGCAAATTCAGTGTTGTATTCCAGTGAGAGTCAGCACATTCAGAGTCTGTACCCCAGTGAAAGCCAACACCTTCAGAGTCTGTACCTCAGTGAGAGTCAGCACATTCAGAGCCTCTGCTCCAGTGAGAGTCAGCACCTTCACACTCTGTACTCTAGTGAGGGTCAGCACCTTCAGAATCTGTACCCCAGTGAGAATTAGCAACTTCAGAATCTGTATCCCAGTAAGAGTCGGCAGCACCTTGGGAGTCAGTACCCCAGTGAGAGACAGCACTTTCAGACTCTGTACCCCAGTGGGAGTCAGGCCCTTCAGAGTCTGTACCTCACTTGTAGTCAGCGCCTTCAGGGTCTGTAGCTCAGTGAGAGTCAGCACCTTCAGTGTCTGTATCCCAGTGAGAGTCTGCACCTTCAGAGTCTGTACCTCAGTGCCACTCAGCACCTTCAGAGTCTGTACCTCAGTGAAAGTCAGCACCTTCAGAGTCTGTAACTCAGTGAGAGTCAGCAACTTCAGTGTCTCTGCTCCAGTGAGAGTCAGAACCTTCAGAGTCTCTGCTCCAGTGAGATTCGGCACCTTCAGAGTTCGCTGCTCCAGTAAGAGTTAGCAACTTCAGAGTCTATACCCCTGTGAGAGTCAGCACCTTCAGTGTCGGTATCCCAGTGAGAGTCAGCACATTTAGAGTCTGTATCCCAGTGAGAGTCAGCACCTTCAGCGTCTGTACCCCAGTGAGAGTCAGCATCTTCAGAGTCTGTACCCCAGCGATTCAGCACCTTCAGAGTCAGTATCCCAGTGAGAGTCAGCACCTTCAGCGTCTGTACCTCATTGAGAATCAGCACCTTCAGTGTCTGTATTCCGGTGAGAGTCAGCACCTTCAGAGTCTCTACTCCAGTGAGAGTCAGCACCTTCAGGCTCTGAACCCTAGTGAGGGTCAGCACTGTCAGAGTCTGTACCCCAGTGAGAGGCAGGAACTTCAGAGTCTATATCCCAGTGAGACTCACCACCTTCAGAGTCTCTGCTCCAGTGAGAGTCAGCACCTTAAGCGTCTGTACCCCAGTGCGAGTCAACACCTTCAGAGTCTGTATCCAAGTTAGTGACAGCACCGTCAAAGTCTATGCCGCAGCAAGAGTCAGCACCTTCAGAGTGTGTATCCCAGTGAGAGTCAGCACCTTCAGTGTTTGTACCTCAGGAACAGTCAGCACCTTCAGCGTCTGTATCCCAGTGAGAGTCAACACCTTCAGAGTCTATACCCCTTTGAGAGTCAGCACCTTCAGTGCCAGTATCCTAGCGAGAGTCAGCACATTTAGAGTCTGTATCCCAGTGAGAGTCAGCACCTTCAGAGTCTGTATCCCAGTGACAGTCAGCATCTTCAGAGTCTGTACCCCAGCGACTCAGCACCTTCAGAGTCAATATCCCAGTGAGAGTCAGCACCTTCGGCATCTGTATCCCAGTGAGAGTCAGCACCTTTAAAGTCTGTACCCCAGAGTGAGTCAGCACCTTCAGGGTCTGTACCCCAGTGAGAGTCAGCAGTTTCAGAGTCCGTACCTCAGTGAGAGTCAGCACCTTCAAAGTCTGCATCGCAGTGAGAGTCAGCAAATTCAGTGTTCTATTCCATGGAGAGTCAGCAGATTCAGAGTCTGTATTCCAGTGAGTGTCAGCACCTTCAGAGTTCGCTGCTCCAGTGAGAGTTAGCAGCTTCAGAGTCTATACCTCTGTGAGAATCAGCATCTTCTGTGTCAGTATCCTAGTGAGAGTCAGCACATTTAGAGTCTGTATCCCACTGAGAGTCAGCATCTTCAGAGTCTGTACCCTAGCAACTCAGCACCTTCAGAGTCAGTATCCCAGTGAGAGTCAGCACCTTCAACGTCTGTACCTCAGAGAGAATCAGCACCTTCAGTGTCTGTATCCCGGTGTGATTCAGCACCTTCAGAATCTGTACCCCAGTGAGATCAGCACCTTCAGGCTCTGAACCCTAGTGAGGGTCAGCACTGTCAGATCTGTACCCCAGTGAGAGGTAGGAACTTCAGAATCTATATCCCAGTGAGAGTCACCACCATCAGAGGCTCTGCTCCAGTGAGAGTCAGCAACTTCAGAGTCTGTATCCCAATGAGAGTCAGCACCTTAAGCTTCTGTACCCCAGTGCGAGTAAACACCTTCAGAGTCTGTATCCAAGTTAGTGACAGCACCATCAAAGTCTATGCCGCAGCGAGAGTCAGCACCTTCAGAGTGTGTATCCCAGAGTGAGTCAGCACCTTCAGGGTTTGTACCCCAGTGAGAGTTAGCAGTTTCAGAGTCCGTACCTCAGTGAGAGTCAGCACCTTCAGAGTCTGTATCGCAGTGAGAGTCAGCAAATTCAGTGTTCTATTCCATGGAGAGTCAGCAGATTCAGAGTCTGTATTCCAGTGAGTGTCAGCACCTTCAGAGTCTATACCTCAGTGAGAGTCAGCACCTTTAAAGTCTGTACCCAGTGAGAGTCAGCACCTTCAGAGTCTGTACCCCAGTGAGAGTCAGGACCTTCAGAGTCTGTACCTCAGTGAGAGTCAGCACCTTCAGAGTCTGTATCCCAGTGAGAGTCAGCAAATTCAGTGTTGTATTCCAATGAGAGTCAGCACATTCAGAGTCTGTACCCCAGTGGAAGCCAGCACCTTCAGAATCTGTACCTCAGTGAGAGTCAGCACCTTCACACTCTGTACACTAGTGAGGGTCAGCACCTTCAGTATCTGTACCTCAGTGAGAATTAGCACCTTCAGAATCTGTATCCCAGTAAGAGTCAGCACCTTGGGAGTTAGTACCCCAGTGAGAGACAGCACTTTCAGACTCTGTACCCCAGTGGGAGTCAGGCCCTTCAGAGTCTGTACCTCACTTGTAGTCAACGCCTTCAGAGTCTGTACCTCAATGAGAGTCAGCACCTTCAGTGTCTGTATCCAAGTGAGAGTCAGCACCTTTAGAGTCTGTATTCCAGTGAGAGTCAACACATTCAGAGTCTGTATCCCAGTGAGTGTCAGCAAATTCAGTGTTGTATTCCAGTGAGAGTCAGCACATTCAGAGTCTGTATCTCAGTGAAAGCCAGCACCTTCAGTGTCTGTACCTCAGTGAGAGTCAGCACCTTCAGAGCCTCTGCTCCAGTGAGAGTCAGTACCTTCAGAGTCTTTACCACAGTGAGAGTCAGCATCTTCAGAATCTATACCTATGTGAGACTCAACACCTTTAAAATCTGTATCCCAGTGAGAGTCAGCACCTTCAGAGTCTGTACCTCAGTGAGAGTCAGCACATTCAGAGTCTGTATCCCACTGAGAATCAGCAAACTCAGTGTTGTATTCCAGTGAGAGTCAGCACATTCAGAGTCTGTGCCTCAGTGAAAGCCAGCACCTTCAGTGTCCGTACTCCAGGGAGAGTCAGCACCCTCAGAGTCTCTGTTCCAGTGAGAGACAGCACCTTCTGAGACTGTACCCTAGTGCGGGCCAGCACCTTCAGTGTCTGCACCGCAGTGAAAGTCAACACCTTCAGAGCCTGTATCCCAGTGACAGTCAGCCCCTTCAGCATCTGTATCCCAGTGAGAGTCAGCAACTTCAGCATCTGTACCTCAGTGAGAGTCAGCACCTTCAGCGTCTATACCCCAGTGAGAGTCAGCACCTTCAGAGTCTCTGCTCCAGTGAGTGTCAGTACCTTCAGAGTTTGTACCCCAGTGAGAGTCAGCACCTTCAGAGTCTGTACCTCAGTGAGAGTCAGCGCCTTCAGAGTCTGTACCTCAATGAGAGTCAGCATCTTCTGTGTCTGTATCCAAGTGAGAGTCAGCACCTTTAGAGTCTGTATTCCAGTAAGAGTCAGCACATTCAGAGTCTGTATCCCAGTGAAAGTCAGCAAATTCAGTGTTGTATTCCAGTGAGAGTCAGCACATTCAGAGTCTGTACCTCAGTGAAAGCCAGCACCTTCAGTGTCTGTACCTCAGTGAGAGTCAGCGCCTTCAGGGTCTTTACCACAGTGAGAGTCAGCATCTTCAGAATCTATACCTATGTGAGACTCAACACCTTTAAAGTCTGTATCCCACTGAGAGTCAGCACCTTCAGAGTCTGTACCTCAGTGAGAGTCAGCATCTTCAGAGTCTGTATCCCACTGAGAGTCAACAAACTCAGTGTTGTATTCCAGTGAGAGTCAGCACCTTCAGAGTCTTTACCTCAGTGTGAGTCAGCACCTTTAAAGTCTGTACCCAGTGAGAGTCAGCACCTTCAGAGTCTGTACCCCAGTGAGAGTCAGGACCTTCAGAGTCTGTAACTCAGTGAGAGTCAGCACCTTCAGAGTCTGTATCCCAGTGAGAGTCAGCAAATTCAGTGTTGTATTCCATGGAGAGTCAGCACATTCAGAGTCTGTATCCCAGTGAGAGTCAGCAAATTCAGTGTTGTATTCCAGTGAGAGTCAGCACCTTCAGAGTCTGTACCCCAGTGAGAGTCAGGACCTTCAGAGTTTGTAACTCAGTGAGAGTCAGCACCTTCAGAGTCTGTATCCCAGTGAGAGTCAGCAAATTCAGTGTTGTATTCCAGTGAGAGTCAGCACATTCAGAGTCTGTACCCCAGTGAAAGCCAGCACCTTCAGAGTCTGTACCTCAGTGAGAGTCAGCAACTTCAGAGCCTCTGCTCCAGTGAGAGTCAGCACCTTCACACTCTGTACGCTAGTGAGGGTCAGCACCTTCAGAATCTGTACCCCAGTGAGAATTAGCACCTTCAGAATCTGTATCCCAGTAAGAGTCAGCACCTTGGGAGTCAGTACCCCAGTGAGAGACAGCACTTTCAGACTCTGTACCCCAGTGGGAGTCAGGCCCTTCAGAGTCTGTACCTCACTTGTAGTCAACGCCTTCAGAGTCTGTACCTCAATGAGAGTCAGCAGCTTCAGTGTCTGTATCCAAGTGAGAGTCAGCACCTTTAGAGTCTGTATTCCAGTGAGAGTCAGCAAATTCAGTGTTGTATTCCAGTGAGAGTCAGCACATTCAGAGTCTGTATCTCAGTGAAAGCCAGCACCTTCAGTGTCTGTACCTCAGTGAGAGTCAGCACCTTCAGAGCCTCTGCTCCAGTGAGAGTCAGCATCTTCAGAGTCTGTATCCCACTGAGAGTCAACAAACTCAGTGTTGTATTCCAGTGAGAGTCAGCACCTTCAGAGTCTATACCTCAGTGAGAGTCAGCACCTTTAAAGTCTGTACCCAGTGAGAGTCAGCACCTTCAGAGTCTGTACCCCAGTGAGAGTCAGGACCTTCAGAGTCTGTACCTCAGTGAGAGTCAGCACCTTCAGAGTCTGTATCCCAGTGAGAGTCAGCAAATTCAGTGTTGTATTCCAGTGAGAGTCAGCACATTCAGAGTCTGTACCCCAGTGGAAGCCAGCACCTTCAGAATCTGTACCTCAGTGAGAGTCAGCACCTTCACACTCTGTACACTAGTGAGGGTCAGCACCTTCAGTATCTGTACCTCAGTGAGAATTAGCACCTTCAGAATCTGTATCCCAGTAAGAGTCAGCACCTTGGGAGTTAGTACCCCAGTGAGAGACAGCACTTTCAGACTCTGTACCCCAGTGGGAGTCAGGCCCTTCAGAGTCTGTACCTCACTTGTAGTCAACGCCTTCAGAGTCTGTACCTCAATGAGAGTCAGCACCTTCAGTGTCTGTATCCAAGTGAGAGTCAGCACCTTTAGAGTCTGTATTCCAGTGAGAGTCAACACATTCAGAGTCTGTATCCCAGTGAGTGTCAGCAAATTCAGTGTTGTATTCCAGTGAGAGTCAGCACATTCAGAGTCTGTACCTCAGTGAAAGCCAGCACCTTCAGTGTCTGTACCTCAGTGAGAGTCAGCGCCTTCAGGGTCTTTACCACAGTGAGAGTCAGCATCTTCAGAATCTATACCTATGTGAGACTCAACACCTTTAAAGTCTGTATCCCACTGAGAGTCAGCACCTTCAGAGTCTGTACCTCAGTGAGAGTCAGCATCTTCAGAGTCTGTATCCCACTGAGAGTCAACAAACTCAGTGTTGTATTCCAGTGAGAGTCAGCACCTTCAGAGTCTATACCTCAGTGAGAGTCAGCACCTTTAAAGTCTGTACCCAGTGAGAGTCAGCACCTTCAGAGTCTGTACCCCAGTGAGAGTCAGGACCTTCAGAGTCTGTAACTCAGTGAGAGTCAGCACCTTCAGAGTCTGTATCCCAGTGAGAGTCAGCAAATTCAGTGTTGTATTCCATGGAGAGTCAGCACATTCAGAGTCTGTATCCCAGTGAGAGTCAGCAAATTCAGTGTTGTATTCCAGTGAGAGTCAGCACCTTCAGAGTCTGTACCCCAGTGAGAGTCAGGACCTTCAGAGTTTGTAACTCAGTGAGAGTCAGCACCTTCAGAGTCTGTATCCCAGTGAGAGTCAGCAAATTCAGTGTTGTATTCCAGTGAGAGTCAGCACATTCAGAGTCTGTACCCCAGTGAAAGCCAGCACCTTCAGAGTCTGTACCTCAGTGAGAGTCAGCAACTTCAGAGCCTCTGCTCCAGTGAGAGTCAGCACCTTCACACTCTCTACGCTAGTGAGGGTCAGCACCTTCAGAATCTGTACCCCAGTGAGAATTAGCACCTTCAGAATCTGTATCCCAGTAAGAGTCAGCACCTTGGGAGTCAGTACCCCAGTGAGAGACAGCACTTTCAAACTCTGTACCCCAGTGGGAGTCAGGCCCTTCAGAGTCTGTACCTCACTTGTAGTCAACGCCTTCAGAGTCTGTACCTCAATGAGAGTCAGCAGCTTCAGTGTCTGTATCCAAGTGAGAGTCAGCACCTTTAGAGTCTGTATTCCAGTGAGAGTCAGCAAATTCAGTGTTGTATTCCAGTGAGAGTCAGCACATTCAGAGTCTGTATCTCAGTGAAAGCCAGCACCTTCAGTGTCTGTACCTCAGTGAGAGTCAGCACCTTCAGAGCCTCTGCTCCAGTGAGAGTCAGCATCTTCAGAGTCTGTATCCCACTGAGAGTCAACAAACTCAGTGTTGTATTCCAGTGAGAGTCAGCACCTTCAGAGTCTATACCTCAGTGAGAGTCAGCACCTTTAAAGTCTGTACCCAGTGAGAGTCAGCACCTTCAGAGTCTGTACCCCAGTGAGAGTCAGGACCTTCAGAGTCTGTACCTCAGTGAGAGTCAGCACCTTCAGAGTCTGTATCCCAGTGAGAGTCAGCAAATTCAGTGTTGTATTCCAGTGAGAGTCAGCACATTCAGAGTCTGTACCCCAGTGGAAGCCAGCACCTTCAGAATCTGTACCTCAGTGAGAGTCAGCACCTTCACACTCTGTACACTAGTGAGGGTCAGCACCTTCAGTATCTGTACCTCAGTGAGAATTAGCACCTTCAGAATCTGTATCCCAGTAAGAGTCAGCACCTTGGGAGTTAGTACCCCAGTGAGAGACAGCACTTTCAGACTCTGTACCCCAGTGGGAGTCAGGCCCTTCAGAGTCTGTACCTCACTTGTAGTCAACGCCTTCAGAGTCTGTACCTCAATGAGAGTCAGCACCTTCAGTGTATGTATCCAAGTGAGAGTCAGCACCTTTAGAGTCTGTATTCCAGTGAGAGTCAACACATTCAGAGTCTGTATCCCAGTGAGTGTCAGCAAATTCAGTGTTGTATTCCAGTGAGAGTCAGCACATTCAGAGTCTGTATCTCAGTGAAAGCCAGCACCTTCAGTGTCTGTACCTCAGTGAGAGTCAGCACCTTCAGAGCCTCTGCTCCAGTGAGAGTCAGTACCTTCAGAGTCTTTACCACAGTGAGAGTCAGCATCTTCAGAATCTATACCTATGTGAGACTCAACACCTTTAAAATCTGTATCCCAGTGAGAGTCAGCACCTTCAGAGTCTGTACCTCAGTGAGAGTCAGCACATTCAGAGTCTGTATCCCACTGAGAATCAGCAAACTCAGTGTTGTATTCCAGTGAGAGTCAGCACATTCAGAGTCTGTGCCTCAGTGAAAGCCAGCACCGTCAGTGTCCGTACTCCAGGGAGAGTCAGCACCCTCAGAGTCTCTGTTCCAGTGAGAGACAGCACCTTCTGAGACTGTACCCTAGTGCGGGCCAGCACCTTCAGTGTCTGCACCGCAGTGAAAGTCAACACCTTCAGAGCCTGTATCCCAGTGACAGTCAGCCCCTTCAGCATCTGTATCCCAGTGAGAGTCAGCAACTTCAGCATCTGTACCTCAGTGAGAGTCAGCACCTTCAGCGTCTATACCCCAGTGAGAGTCAGCACCTTCAGAGTCTCTGCTCCAGTGAGTGTCAGTACCTTCAGAGTTTGTACCCCAGTGAGAGTCAGCACCTTCAGAGTCTGTACCTCAGTGAGAGTCAGCGCCTTCAGAGTCTGTACCTCAATGAGAGTCAGCATCTTCTGTGTCTGTATCCAAGTGAGAGTCAGCACCTTTAGAGTCTGTATTCCAGTAAGAGTCAGCACATTCAGAGTCTGTATCCCAGTGAGAGTCAGCAAATTCAGTGTTGTATTCCAGTGAGAGTCAGCACATTCAGAGTCTGTACCTCAGTGAAAGCCAGCACCTTCAGTGTCTGTACCTCAGTGAGAGTCAGCGCCTTCAGAGCCTCTGCTCCAGTGAGAGTCAGCACCTTCAGGGTCTTTACCACAGTGAGAGTCAGCATCTTCAGAATCTATACCTATGTGAGACTCAACACCTTTAAAGTCTGTATCCCACTGAGAGTCAGCACCTTCAGAGTCTGTACCTCAGTGAGAGTCAGCATCTTCAGAGTCTGTATCCCACTGAGAGTCAACAAACTCAGTGTTGTATTCCAGTGAGAGTCAGCACCTTCAGAGTCTATACCTCAGTGAGAGTCAGCACCTTTAAAGTCTGTACCCAGTGAGAGTCAGCACCTTCAGAGTCTGTACCCCAGTGAGAGTCAGGACCTTCAGAGTCTGTAACTCAGTGAGAGTCAGCACCTTCAGAGTCTGTATCCCAGTGAGAGTCAGCAAATTCAGTGTTGTATTCCATGGAGAGTCAGCACATTCAGAGTCTGTATCCCAGTGAGAGTCAGCAAATTCAGTGTTGTATTCCAGTGAGAGTCAGCACCTTCAGAGTCTGTACCCCAGTGAGAGTCAGGACCTTCAGAGTCTGTAACTCAGTGAGAGTCAGCACCTTCAGAGTCTGTATCCCAGTGAGAGTCAGCAAATTCAGTGTTGTATTCCAGTGAGAGTCAGCACATTCAGAGTCTGTACCCCAGTGAAAGCCAGCACCTTCAGAGTCTGTACCTCAGTGAGAGTCAGCAACTTCAGAGCCTCTGCTCCAGTGAGAGTCAGCACCTTCACACTCTGTACGCTAGTGAGGGTCAGCACCTTCAGAATCTGTACCCCAGTGAGAATTAGCACCTTCAGAATCTGTATCCCAGTAAGAGTCAGCACCTTGGGAGTCAGTACCCCAGTGAGAGACAGCACTTTCAGACTCTGTACCCCAGTGGGAGTCAGGCCCTTCAGAGTCTGTACCTCACTTGTAGTCAACGCCTTCAGAGTCTGTACCTCAATGAGAGTCAGCAGCTTCAGTGTCTGTATCCAAGTGAGAGTCAGCACCTTTAGAGTCTGTATTCCAGTGAGAGTCAACACATTCAGAGTCTGTATCCCAGTGAGAGTCAGCAAATTCAGTGTTGTATTCCAGTGAGAGTCAGCACATTCAGAGTCTGTATCTCAGTGAAAGCCAGCACCTTCAGTGTCTGTACCTCAGTGAGAGTCAGCACCTTCAGAGCCTCTGCTCCAGTGAGAGTCAGTACCTTCAGAGTCTTTACCACAGTGAGAGTCAGCATCTTCAGAATCTATACCTATGTGAGACTCAACACCTTTAAAATCTGTATCCCAGTGAGAGTCAGCACCTTCAGAGTCTGTACCTCAGTGAGAGTCAGCACATTCAGAGTCTGTATCCCACTGAGAATCAGCAAACTCAGTGTTGTATTCCAGTGAGAGTCAGCACATTCAGAGTCTGTGCCTCAGTGAAAGCCAGCACCTTCAGTGTCCGTACTCCAGGGAGAGTCAGCACCCTCAGAGTCTCTGTTCCAGTGAGAGACAGCACCTTCTGAGACTGTACCCTAGTGCGGGCCAGCACCTTCAGTGTCTGCACCGCAGTGAAAGTCAACACCTTCAGAGCCTGTATCCCAGTGACAGTCAGCCCCTTCAGCATCTGTATCCCAGTGAGAGTCAGCAAATTCAGCATCTGTACCTCAGTGAGAGTCAGCACCTTCAGCGTCTATACCCCAGTGAGAGTCAGCACCTTCAGAGTCTCTGCTCCAGTGAGTGTCAGTACCTTCAGAGTTTGTACCCCAGTGAGAGTCAGCACCTTCAGAGTCTGTACCTCAGTGAGAGTCAGCGCCTTCAGAGTCTGTACCTCAATGAGAGTCAGCATCTTCTGTGTCTGTATCCAAGTGAGAGTCAGCACCTTTAGAGTCTGTATTCCAGTAAGAGTCAGCACATTCAGAGTCTGTATCCCAGTGAGAGTCAGCAAATTCAGTGTTGTATTCCAGTGAGAGTCAGCACATTCAGAGTCTGTACCTCAGTGAAAGCCAGCACCTTCAGTGTCTGTACCTCAGTGAGAGTCAGCGCCTTCAGAGCCTCTGCTCCAGTGAGAGTCAGCACCTTCAGGGTCTTTACCACAGTGAGAGTCAGCATCTTCAGAATCTATACCTATGTGAGACTCAACACCTTTAAAGTCTGTATCCCACTGAGAGTCAGCACCTTCAGAGTCTGTACCTCAGTGAGAGTCAGCACATTCAGAGTCTGTATCCCACTGAGAGTCAACAAACTCAGTGTTGTATTCCAGTGAGTGTCAGCACCTTCAGAGTCTATACCTCAGTGAGAGTCAGCACCTTTAAAGTCTGTACACAGTGAGAGTCAGCACCTTCAGAGTCTGTACCCCAGTGAGAGTCAGGACCTTCAGAGTCTGTAACTCAGTGAGAGTCAGCGCCTTCAGAGTCTGTATCCCAGTGAGAGTCAGCAAATTCAGTGTTGTATTCCAGTGAGAGTCAGCACATTCAGAGTCTGTACCCCAGTGAAAGCCAGCACCTTCAGAGTCTGTACCTCAGTGAGAGTCAGCAACTTCAGAGCCTCTGCTCCAGTGAGAGTCAGCACCTTCACACTCTGTACGCTAGTGAGGGTCAGCACCTTCAGAATCTGTACCCCAGTGAGAATTAGCACCTTCAGAATCTGTATCCCAGTAAGAGTCAGCACCTTGGGAGTCAGTACCCCAGTGAGAGACAGCACTTTCAGACTCTGTACCCCAGTGGGAGTCAGGCCCTTCAGAGTCTGTACCTCACTTGTAGTCAGCGCCTTCAGAGTCTGTACCTCAATGAGAGTCAGCACCTTCCGTGTCTGTATCCAAGTGAGAGTCAGCACCTTTCGAGTCTGTATCCCAGTGAGAGTCAGCACATTCAGTGTTGTATTCCAGTGAGAGTCAGCACATTCAGAGTCTGTATCCCAGTGGGAGTCAGCAAATTCAGTTTGTATTCCAGTGAGAGTCAGCACAATCAGAGTCTGTACCTCAGTGAAAGCCAGCACCTTCAGTGTCTGTACCTCAGTGAGAGTCAGCACCTTCAGAGCCTCTGCTCCAGTGAGAGTCAGCACCTTCAGAGTCTTTACCACAGTGAGAGTCAGCATCTTCAGAGTCTGTACCTCAGTGAGAGTCAGCACATTCAGAGTCTGTATCCCACTGAGAGTCAGCAAACTCAGTGTTGTATTCCAGTGAGAGTCAGCACATTCAGAGTCTGTGCCTCAGTGAAAGCCAGCACCTTCAGTGTCTGTACCTCAGTGAGAGTCAGCACCTTCAGAACCTCTGCTCCAGTGAGAGTCAGCACCTTCACACTCTGTACGCTAGTGAGGGTCAGCACCTTCAGAATCTGTACCCAATGAGAATTAGCACCTTCAGAATCTGTATCCCAGTAAGAGTCAGCACCTTCGGAGTCTGTACCGCAGTGCGAGACAGCACTTTCAGACTCTGTACCCCAGTGGGAGTCAGCCCCTTCAGAATCCATACCTCAGTTGTAGTCAGCACCTTCAGAGTCTGTACCTCAGTGAGAGTCAGCACCTTCAGTGTCTTTATCCAAGTGAGAGTCAGCACCTTCAGAATCTGTATCCCAGTAAGAGTCAGCACCTTCAGTCTGTACCTCAGTGAGAGTCAGCACCTTCAGAGTCTGTACACCAGTGAGAGTCAACAACTTCAGTGCCTGTACCCCAGTGAGAGTCGGCACATTCAGAGTCTGTACCTCAGTGAAAATCAGCACCTTCAGTATATGTATCCAAGTGACAGTCAGCACCTTCAGTGTCCGTAACTCCAGTGTCAGTGTCCGTACTCCAGGGAGAGTCAGCACTCTCAGAGTCTCTGTTCCAGTGAGAGTCAGCACCTTCAGAGCCTGTATCTCAGTGACAGTCAGCCCCTTCAGCATCTGTATCCCAGTGAGAGTCAGCAACCTCAGCATCTGTACCTCAGTGAGAGTCAGCACCTTCAGCGTCTATACCCCAGTGAAAGTCAGCACCTTCAGAGTCTCTGCTCCAGTGAGTGTCAGTACCTTCAGAGTTTGTACCCCAGTGAGAGTCAGCACCTTCAAAGCCTGTACCCCAGTGAGAGTCAGCACCTCCAGAGTCTGTACCTCAGTGAGAGTTAGCATCTTCAGAGTCTGTACCTCAGTGACAGTCAGCACCTTTAGAGCCTGTATCCAAGAGAGTGTCAGCACCTTCAATGTCTGTACCCCATTGAGGGTCAGCACCTTCAGAGTCTGTATCTCAGTGAGAGCCAGCACCTTTAGAGTCTGTATCCCAGTAAGTGTCTGCACCTTCCGAGTCGCAGCTCCAGTGAGAGTCAGCACCTTCAGAGCCTGTACCCTAGTGAGGGACAGTACGTTCAGAGTCTGTACCCCAGTGAGAGTCAACACGTTCAGAGCCTGTACCCCAGTGAGAGTCAGCACCTTCAGAGTCTTTACCCCAGCAAGAGTCATCATCTTCAGAGTCTGAGCCAGTGACTCAGCAACTTCAGGGTCTGTACCCCAGCGGGAATCTGCAACTTCAGAGTCTATATCCCAGTGACAGTCAGCACCTTCAGAGTCTGTATCACAGTGAGAGTCAGCACCTTCAGAGTGTGTACCTCAGTGACAATCAGCACCTTCAGTGTCTGTATCCAAGTGAGAGTCAGCACCTTCAATGTCTGTACCCCAGTGAGAGTCAGCTCCTTCAGTCTCTGTACTCCAGTGAGAGTCAGCACCTTCAGAGTCTCTGCTCCAGTGAGAGTCAGCACCTTCAGAGTCTGTATCCTAGTGAGGGCCAGTACCTTCAGAGTCTGTACCCCAGTGAGAGTCAGCACTTTCAGAGTCTGTACCCCAATGATAGTCAGCACCTTCAGAGTCCATATCTCAGTGAGAGTCAGCATCTTCAGAATCTGTATCTGAGTGGGAGTCAGCACTTTCAGTGTCTGTATCCAAGAGAGTATCAGCATGTTCAGCGTCTGTACCCCAGTGAGAGTCAGCACCCTCAGAGTCTCTGCTCCAGTGAGAGTCAGCACCTTCAGAGTCTCTGCTCCAGTGAGTGTCAGTACCTTCAGATTCTGTACCCCAGTGAGAGTCAGCACTTTCAGAGTCTGTACCCCAATGATAGTCAGCACCTTCAGAGTCTGTATATCGGTGAGAGTCAGCACCTTTAGAGTCTGTATCCCAGTAAGAGTCTGCACCTTCAGAGTTACAGCTCCAGTGAGGGTCAGCATCTTCGGGGTCTGTACCCCAGTGAGACTCAGCATCCCGGTGCGAGTCAGCAACTTTGGAGTCTGTATCCCAGTGGGAGTCACACCTTCAGAGCCTTTATCCCAGTGAAAGTCAGCACCTTCAGAGTCTTTACCCCAGCAACAGTCATCATCTTCAGAGTCTGTACTCCAGCGACTCAGCACCTTCAGAGTTTGTAGCCCAGTGAGAGTCAGCACCTTCATAGTCTGTACCCCAGTGAAAGTCAGCACCTCCAGAGTTCGTACCTCAGTGAGCGTCAGCACCTTCAGAGTGTGTATCCCAGTGAGAGTCAGCACGTTCAGCGTCTGTACCCCAGTGAGAGTCAGCACCTTCAGACTCTCTGCTCCAGTGAGAGTCAGCACCTTCAGAGTCTGTACCTTAGTGAGGGTCAGCACCTTCACACTCTGTACGCTAGTGAGGGTCAGCACCTTCAGAATCTGTACCCTAGTGAGAATTAGCACCTTCAGAATCTGTATCCCAGTAAGAGTCAGCACCTTCGGAGTCTGTACCACAGTGAGAGACAGCACCTTCAGACTCTGTACCCCAGTGGGAGTCAGCCGCATCAGAATCCATACCTCAGTTGTAGTCAGCACCTTCAGAGTCTGTACCTCAATGAGAGTCAGCACCTTCAGTGTCTTTGTCCAAGTGAGAGTCAGCATCTTCAGAATCTGTATCCCAGTAAGAGTCAGCACCTTCAGAGTCTGTACACCAGTGAGAGTCAGCACCTTCAGTCTGTACCTCAGTGAGAGTCAGCACCTTCAGAGTCTGTACACCAGTGAGAGTCAACAACTTCAGTGCCTGTACCCCAGTGAGAGTCGGCACATTCAGAGTCTGTACCTCAGTGAAAATCAGCAGCTTCAGTATATGTATCCAAGTGATAGTCAGCACCTTCAGTGTCCATAACTCCAGTGTCAGTGTCCGTACTCCAGGGAGAGTCAGCACCCTCAGGGTCTCTGGTCCAGTGAGAGACAGCACCTTCTGAGACTGTACCCTAGTGCGGGCCAGCACCTTCAGTGTCTGTACCACAGTGAAAGTCAACACCTTCAGAGCCTGTACCCTAGTGAGAGTCAGCACCTCCAGAGTCCGTACCTCAGTGAGAGTCAGCACCTTCAGAGCCTGTATCCCAGTGATAGTCAGCCCCTTCAGCATCTGTATCCCAGTGAGAGTCAGCAACTTCAGCATCTGTACCTCAGTGAGAATCAGCACCTTCAGCGTCTGTACCCCAGTGAGAGTCAGCACCTTCAGAGTCTCTGCTCCAGTGAGTGTCAGTACCTTCAGAGTTTGTACCCCAGTGAGAATCAGCACCTCCAGAGTCTGTACCTCAGTGAGAGTTAGCATCTTCAGAGTCTGTACCTCAGTGACAGTCAGCACCTCCAGAGTCTGTATCCAAGAGAGTGTCAGCACCTTCAGTGTCTGTACCCCATTGAGGGTCAGCACCTTCAGAGTCTGTACCTCAGTGAGAGCCAGCACCTTTAGAGTCTGTATCCCAGTAAGTGTCTGCACCTTCCGAGTCACAGCTCCAGTGAGAGTCAGCACCTTCAGAGCCTGTACCCTAGTGAGGGACAGTACGTTCAGAGTCTGTACCCCAGTGAGAGTCAACACGTTCAGAGCCTGTACCCCAGTGAGAGTTAGCACCTTTAGAGTCTGTTTCCCAGTAAGAGTCTGCACCTTCCGAGTCACAGCTCCAGTGAGAGTCAGCACCTTCAGAGTCTCTGCTCCAGTGAGAGTCAGCACCTTCAGAGATTGTATCCCAGTGAGAATCAGCATCTTCAGAGTCTGTACCCAAGGGAGTGTCAGCATCTTCAGGGTCTATACCCCATTGAGAGTCAGCACCTTCAGAGTCAGTATACCGGTGCGAGTCAGCACCTTCAGAGTCTTTACCCCAGCAAGAGTCATCATCTTCAGAGTCTGAGCCAGTGACTCAGCAACTTCAGGGTCTGTACCCCAGCGGGAATCTGCAACTTCAGAGTCTATATCCCAGTGACAGTCAGCACCTTCAGAGTCTGCACCCCTGTGAGAGTCAGCACGTTCAGAGTCTGTACCCCAGTGAGAGTCAGCATATTCAGAGTCTGTACCTCAGTGAGAGTCAGCACCTTCAGAGTCAGTATACCGGTGCGAGTCAGCACCTTCAGAGTCTGTATCCCAGTGACAGTCAGCACCTTCAGAGTCTTTACCCCAGCAAGAGTCATCATCTTCAGAGTCTGAGCCAGTGACTCAGCAACTTCAGGGTCTGTACCCCAGCGGGAATCTGCAACTTCAGAGTCTATATCCCAGTGACAGTCAGCACCTTCAGAGTCTGTACCACAGTGAGAGTCAGCACCTTCAGAGTCTGTACCCTAGTGAGGGCCAGTACCTTCAGAGTCTGTACCCCAGTGAGAGTCAGCACTTTCAGAGTCTGTACCCCAATGATAGTCAGCACTTTCAGAGTCCGTATCTCACTGAGAGTCAGCATCTTCAGAATCTGTATCTGAGTGGGAGTCAGCACCTTCAGTGTCTGTACCCCACTGAGAGTCAGCACGTTCAGCGTCTGTATCCCAGTGAGAGTCAGCACCCTCAGAGTCTCTGCTCCAGTGAGAGTCAACACCTTCAGAGTCTCTGCTCCAGTGAGTGTCAGTACCTTCAGATTCTGTACCCCAGTGAGAGTCAGCACTTTCAGAGTCTGTACCCCAATGATAGTCAGCACGTTCAGAGTTTTGTATCTCACTGAGAGTCAGCATTTTCAGAATCTCTATCTGAGTGGGAGTCAGCACTTTGTCTGTATCCAAGAGAGTGTCAGCACCTTTAGTGTCTGTACCCCACTGAGGGTCAGCACCTTCAGAATCTGTACCTCAGTGACAGTCAGCACCTTTAGAGTCTGTATCCCAGTAAGAGTCTGCACCTTCAGAGTTACAGCTCCAGTGAGAGTCAGCATCCCGGTGCGAGTCAGCACCTTTGGAGTCTGTATCCCAGTGGGAGTCACACCTTCAGATTCTTTATCCCAGTGAAAGTCAGCACCTTCAGAGTCTTTACCCCAGCAACAGTCATCATCTTCAGAGTCTGTACTCCAGTGACTCAGCACCTTCAGAGTTTGTACCCCAGTGAGAGTCAGCACCTTCAGAGTCTGTACCCCAGTGAGAGTCAGCAGCTTCAGCTTCTGTACCCCAGTGAGAGTCAGCATCCTAAGACTCTATGCTCCAGTGAGAATCAGCACCTTCAGAGTCTCTGCTCCAGTGACAGTCAACACCTTCAAAGTCTGTATCCCAGTGCGAGTCAGCACCTTCAGAGTCTGTACCTCAGTGAGAGTCAGCACCTTCAGCATTACTACCCCAGTGAAAGTCAGCACCTTCAGATTCTCTGCTCCAGTGAGAGTCAGCACCTTCAGAGTCTGTACCCCAGTGAGAGTCAGCCTCTTCAGGGTCTGTACCCCAGTGAGACTCAGCACCTTCAGAGTCTGTACTGCAGTGAGAGTCAGCACCTTCAGAGTCTGTATCCCAGTGAGAGTCAGCAAATTCAGAGTCTGTATCCCAGTGAGTGTCAGCACCTTCAGAGCCTGTACCTCAGAGAGAGTCAGCACCTTCAGAGTCTGTATCCCAGTGAGATTCTGCACCTTCAGAGTCTGTACCTCAGTGAGAGTCAGCACCTTCAGAGTCTGTACCTCAGTGATCATCAGCACCTTCAGAGTATGTACCTCAGTGAGAGTCAGCACTTTCAGAGTCTCTGCTCCAGTGAGAGTCAGCACCTTCAGCGTCTGTATCCCTGTGAGAGTTAGCACCTTCAGCATCTATACCTCAGTGAGAGTCAGCACCTTCAATGTGTCTTTCCCAGTGAGAGACAGCACCTTCAGGGTCTGTACCTCATTGAGAGTCAGCACCTTAATAATCTCTGCTCCAGTGAGAGTCAGCACCTTCACAGTCTCTGCTCCAGTGAGAGTCATCACCTTCAGAGTCTCTGCTCCTGTGAGAGTCATCACCTTCAGAGTCTCTGCTCCAGTGAGTGTCAGCACCTTCAGTGTCTGTACGCCACTGAGAGTCAGTATCTTCAGACAAACGGATTAACTAATAAATAGCACAATGTCAAACTTGTTCCCTTCGTAACACTTTCACATTTACCAGAATTAACAGATTGCATAGATCTCATTCTAATGGCAAAAATATACTGACTGTTTCAACCTAGCAATGCTTCTCAATGCTGACGTGCTAACGGTTAATGGCTGAGGATCACTTTCTTAATCTACCTGATTTTACACAGATGGACGTGTAATGTTTTGGTGATGTCACTGTCACACTAATGCCTTCTCTTGCAACAAAAAATCTCTTTTCCCCTGATTTAAGTCCCTCTTTTCTTCGTCAAGCTCTGTAAGGAGTGACACTAAAAGCATAGTGAAAACCCAGCACCTCACTCAAATCATCGTTCTCCATGTGAGCTCTGACAATTGGTTCGGTAACCTTACCACAAAACTGTTCTGAACCCAATCAACATCTTTACAGCCCAACTTTTCAGGAGGCACTCGATCACAATCAAAAGCATTGTTGAATCTCTCCCTTCCTAGTCTAGGATGTTGAGGTGATTATCGGTGCTCCTCTCATTAACCAGGGAACAACATATCTCTCCTGTGTAAAATTAGGAGAGGGTTGAAATATAAGCTGGTTTAAGGTGGGGGGGGGGGGGGGTGGAGGTGGTGGGGGGAGAGAAGTTGGGGGGGGCTGGTGGTTGCTGGGACAAGCAAGCAGTGATAGGAGCAGATAGTCAAAAGATGTCACAGACAAAAGAACAAAGAGATGTTGATGGTGGTGATATTATCTAAATGAATGTGCTAATTAAGAATGGATGGCAGGACACACAAGGTACAGTTCTAATGGGGGGTGGGGGGGAGTGGAATAAGACTAACAGAGCATAAAAGGTATAGATTTAAAAATAGTGGAAATAGGTGGGAAAAGAAAAATCTATATAAATTATTGAAAAAAACAAAAGGGAGGGGGAAGAAATGGAAAGGGGGTGGGGATGGAGGAGGGAGATCAAGATCTAAAGTTGTTGAATTCAATATTCAGTCTGGAAGGCTGTAAAGTGCCTAGTCAGAAGATGAGGTGCTGTTCCTCCAGTTTGGACTGCAAGAATGACCCAAACCTCCCTGTCGCTTGCCATTTTAACACTCCACCCTGCTCTCTTGCCCACATGTCTGCCCTTGGCTTGCTGCATTGTTCCAGTGAAGCCCAACGCAAACAGGAGGAACAGCACCTCATCTTCTGACTAGGCACTTTACAGCCTTCCAGACTGAATATTGAATTCAACAACTTTAGATCTTGAACTCCCTCCTCCATCCCCACCCCCTTTCCGTTTCTTCCCCCTCCCTTTTGTTTTTTCCAATAATTTATATATATTTTTCTTTTCCCACCTATTTCCATTATTTTTAAATCTATACCTTTTATGCCCTGTTAGTCTTATTCCACCCCACCCCCACTAGAGCTGTACCTTGTGTGTCCTGCCATCCATTCTTAATTAGCACATTCATTTAGATAATATCACTACCTTTAACACCTCTTTGTTCTTTTGTCTGTGACATCTTTTGATTATCTGCTCCTATCACTGCTTGCTTGTCCCTACAACCACCGCCCCCCTCATTTCTCTCCCCCCACCCCCAACATCCCCCACCTTAAACCAGCTTATATTTCACCCCCTCCTAATTTTACTCAATTCTGTTGAAGAGTCATGAGGAATCGAAACGTCAACTTTTTTCTTCTCCGCCGATGCTGCCAGACCTGCTGAGTTTTTCCAGGTAATTCTGTTTTTGTTTTGGATTTCCAGCATCCGCAGTTTTTTGTTTTTATCTCTCCTGGGGACTGGTTATCTACCTGGATCTTAGTTCTGTATAAACAAAGCACTGAAGAATGTCAGAGGCTTGTTGAAGATATTTTTGCTGCTTCAGGCATTGCACCTGTTGCACTAAGAACTTAACTCAGGACCCGTCAGGCCGCTTCTGTGTCTACATTTTCGGGAAAGGTTTATGTCTGTTTCTGCCCGAAAAATTTGAGGATACGAAGACACCGCCTTTTTGTTTTGACGCACGTTTTCTTGGCATCCGGCTACGTTAATAAATGCTGTGCATCCATGACGACTAAAGTAAGTTAATTTCAGTTGAAACTGAACTACTCAAGCACAGAGTCGGTAAACTCCTCCAGCCTCAGATATGATTTCGAAATTAAAGTGGCCGTGTCTTTGGGATTGGCAATTTTTGTTTGTTTACAAACGCATTTATCAAATGATGCTTTTTCAAACTTATTTTTAAATGATTAACATTTCCATTTACAGATTGCAATAAAATATACAACCTGTAATAAAATAAAAAATCTATAATAAATCGGTTTAAATTCCTTCTGAAAATGATGGTGTTGGATTGCATTTCTACACACTGGACCACATGAGCTGTGGGCTTTTGGACGAGCAGAACGTAATGAGCAGCGTAAACTCTTTCGTCTGATCTACTTTATTACAGAGTCAAACTCTGCAATCACTGTTTCATTTTCGATTTCACTTCGACCTTAATGTTTATTCTTCATCAGAAATCATATTCCACCACCAACCCCCCAGCATCCTCGGGACAACAGTAACAATCACAGCTGCAACTTTCCCTGCAAATGACAATAATTCCAATTTCTAATGAAATAATAGCCCCGGCTTTTAACCTAATTCCATAAACAAGCAATCAATCATGAGTGAAAGTTGTTTTTTTTAAAGCAAAGTTGTCAGTTTGTCCCATCCCTTGGAGATCACTTTCTCCAGTTATTTTCCAGTTCCGTATTAGGCCGATTTTTTTTTTAGAGAATGTCATGTCTGTCACTGCCAAACCGATTCGTTTTGCAGATTCGTCCCTCAGTCCCCCTGACGGCAGAATTTACCTTTGAGATTTCTCTTGTGAAATACACAAACACTCCCGCAGTCGAAACTATCGATAGAAGCAAAGCCACGCCACCGATCACTGCCCCCAATATCAGCTTGGAATTAGTTGGAACTCCTGTTCCGGGGTTCGTCCTGATCATGGGAACCGCGGATTCCGAGCTGCTGGATCGGGAATATTGTCCAGCCATTGCATCCCGGGGATGAAACGACACTCAAATCATCTGCCCGCCTGGAAGGAAATAACTTCTGAGAAAAAAAATCTTCCAGTTGGTGTGGGTGGGTCTAGACAGGAGGAGCAGCCCCACTCCGCGACCTCTCGCAGTTACTGAAAATCACTGTCGGTGGGAAGGTTATAGAGAACTGCGCTAGTTCTATCTCTCAGTTGTCTCCTCTCTCGTGTGGCACGAAAGGATTCCAAAACTGCTGATCCGTTCTTTATCAAAACATTTTTCTGTATAATAAAAACAGAAAGTGTTGGAAAAACTCAGCTCGCCTGGCAGCGTGTGTGGAGAGAAAAAGAGTTAACGTTTCCAGTCGAATATGACTCTTCTGTATCTTTATTTTCTTTCAGCCAAACGGTCAAAGACATTCCAACCGTGCTTCTTTGACTAAGTAATACATTGTTCAAAAGGCAGTTCATTATTCACTGTTAATTTACATGCTTAAACTCCACAGTTAGAAGAGTCAGGTTCAAGTATAAATAGTAGGTATAAATTATTCTAGAAACAATAATTCGGGACAAAGTTAATAGTGGCATGGACAAATGTGGGTTAATTGAAGAAAGCCAGCATGGGTTTCATAAGGGAAAATCATGTTTAACTAATTTGGTGGGTTTTTTTAATGAGGTAACAGAGAGGGTTGATGAGGTTAATGCTGTTGATGTGCTGTAACTCTTTTGAGCACAAATAAGCTAAATGAACAAAATCAGGAATAAAGTAAAAAGCAGCCCCTTAAAGGGAAACTGCAAAAACAAAGACAAAACTTAAAGGAAACTTACAAACAATAAGTCAAAATGTGATTAAAGGGATCAATAAAACATCCCAGTCCCTGCAGTGCCCACCGGGCACGGAAAGCCTTGATGGTGCTGGCAGACACCACATGCTCCCTCTCCAGGGACACCGGGCCACAAAGTAGCCACAGAAGAGGGGCAGACAGTAAGGTTGGATGACCCCCTTGATCACCTGCTGTCTGGATCTGTTAATGGCCAACTTGGCCAGGCCCAGGAGCAAGTTCACGAGGAGGTCCTCCTCCTTCCCCACCTCCCCTTCTGCCTTGGGTGCCCATAGATCAGGAGTGTGGGACTGAAGTGTAAAAAAAAACAGAAGCAAAAGGTTTTTCAAGTAAATAAGAAGGGAGTGCAGCCTAAAACAACCAACATACAAATGATCCACAGACTCCACAAGGCTGCAAAAGACAGGCATCTTGGAAGTCCGTGAACTGACACATCCTATGATTATATGGGACTGCTATGTGCAACACCCTCCACCCCAGGTTCCCGATGGAAAGGGGGGGGGGACTCCCATGTAGCGAGCCCCCATTGGGGACCTCCACCACTGGATGGCAACAAGGCATGCCAGGGTATGTCCAGGCGATGGGTGAGGGCAAGGAAATGAAATGTGTGCAGCAGCAGCCCATACAGGAAACCCCTCCACACTGTGCTAAAGGGTACGGAATTGGCTGAATGACAGGAAGCAGAGAGTAATGGTTAATGGATGTTTTCCAAGCTGGAGGGTGGTTTGTAGTGGAGTTCCCCAGGGGTCAGTGTTGGAACTCTGCTTTTCCAGATATATATTAATGATCTAGATCTTGGTGCACAGGGCACAATTTCAAAGTTTGCAGATGATACAAAACTCGGAAGCATTGTGAATTGTGGAGAGGATAATGTAGAACTTCAAAAGGATACAGACAAGTTGGTGGAGTGGGTGGATGGTGGCGGATGAAATTCAAAGCAGAGAAATTTGAAGTGATTCATTTTGGTGGGAAGAACATGGAGAGACAATATAAAATAGGAGGTACAATTCTAAAGAATGTGCAGGAGCAGAGGGACCTACGTTATATGTGCATAATTCATTGATGGTGGCAGGACAGATTGAGAGAGCTATTAATAAAGGATACAGTATCCTGGGCTTTATTAATAAGGATATAGAATACAGGAACAAGGAGGTTATGCTGAACTTGTGTAAGTCACTAGTTCAGCCTCAGCTGGTGTATTGTGTAAAGTTCTGGGCACCGCACTTTTGGAAGGATGTGAAGGCATGAGAGAGTGTGCCGAAAAGATTCACTAGATTAGTTCCTGGGATGAGCAACTTCAGTTATAAAGATAGATTGGAGAATTTGGGACTTACAGAAGAAAAGGCTGAGAGGATTTTGAAAGGTATTCAAAATCATGAGGGTCTGGACAGAGTAGATAGGGAGAAACTGTTCTGACTCATGAAAGGATCAAGAAAGAAATGGCACAGATTTAAAGTAATTGACAAAAGAAGCAACTGCAATATGAGAAAAAAACTTCTCACAGCAAGTGGTTAGGGTTTGGAATGAGATTGTGTGGAGGCAGGTTCAACTGAAGTATTCAAAAGGGAATTAGACTGGTATTTGAAAAGAATGAATGTGCAGGGTTATGGAGAAAAGGTGGGAGAATGGAACTGAATGAGTTGCTCATTCGGAGAGCCAGTGGAGATATGATGGGCCAAATGGCATCCTTCTCTGCCATAACAATTCTGTGATTCTGAGTAGACTTGATAGCAAAGTTAAAGCCCATGAGATTAAAGGGTCAATGGCAGGATGATTACAAAATTCCCTAAGGGGCAGAAAGCAGAGAGTATTGGTGACCAGTTGTTTTACAGACTGAGGGATGTATACAGTGGTGCTCCCCTGGGGCCAGTATTTGGATCACTGCTTTTTTGATATGTATTAATAACCTTGACTTGAGCATATGAGACATAATTTCAAAGTTTGCATATGAAACAAAGCTCAAAAATATAGTAAAGCATGAGGAGTATAGTAGCAAACATTTGGAGGGCAAAGGCTGGTAAAATGGAAAGACACATGACAAATGATTTTAAACACTGTTATGATCCTTGACCAGACCCCAGGACATTGGAGGAGATCTGGTTAGGGACCAATAGCATTTTGTTTAAAATAGATGAAGTTTGAGATTCAAGACACTTACTCAGTGAACAAAGCCACAAAATTCTAAGGGTTTTGAACAATCAAAAAATAAATTTTACTTTACAAGGTCAGAAAGAGAAAACAATGTACAATGTCTATCTTATACTCTAGCATTCAGGGCAATAATGAGGTATATGTGAATTAACAGGCAAACTGTGGTTGGACACATCACATTACACAATAGATGACAGATGTGACTAAAACAGATCCATGGGTTTCTCAACAACCCACCCAGATGTTTGTCACATTGTGAGCCAACAAATCTCACTGAAACTTTGGCCAGAAATTTCCAGCCCCTCCCACCAGCAGGATCTTCTGGTCCCGCCGAAGTCAATGGACTTTTGAATGGCTTGCCGCATTTTCCAGCCCCACCCCCGCCCACAACAGGCCTGAAAATTCAGCTCTTTTCCTTCCACAGAGGGTTTCCAATCTCCAAATCTGAAGATCTCGCCTTGGGATTCTCTTCAAAAGTCACTCCCACTGGGACGTCTTCTGTCTTTGCCTTCTAAGATTACAATCCCCTAAATCTCCGAGTACACTCAAGCTTCACCTTCCACATGCAATTTCAGATCTTTGGCCATGCTAAGCAGAACACCACTAATCCAAAGGGGTACCTTTGCTGCAACAGCCCATTTTGCTTAAAGTCTGCTCCCTGTAGTTTTTTCCTGAATCCGGAGCTTAAAGCCTTAGTCCTTTCTTATAACTTTACTTAAGGAGTCTTATTCCTGTCCCCTGCCTTCATCCCTTTCCTGGTACTTCTTTTTGGGACTTCACCCTGCCCTTTCCTCCCTGGTTTGGATCCTTCTCCCTGTCTCCCTCCCATATCCTGCACCCTGGGACTCAATCTTACACCGACATTCCCTTCCAGGTCATCTGACCTGCCTCCTTGTGTCGTTTTCTCATTTCCCTTCTGCACAGGGCCATAGCGCCAGTCCCTGGTCTGAAGAACATAAAAAAAAATACCCAAACTGCGCATATGCAGCCAGTTCCTGGCTAGCACCTGCATGGGAGACCGAGGTTTGTTGGGACACCGAACATCACAAAGATGTTTACAGCTAATGAAGAAATTTGGAAGTGTAGTCACCAGTGTAATGGAGGAAATGTAGCACCCAATATGCTCTTGGCAAGTTCCCACAAACAGCAATATAATAAAGACCAAATATTTGTTTTTGTGAGGAGGAGAGGTAATATGATACAAATGGGGTGCATGAACATTGTGGCCTAGGGGGTGTATATATACAGATTTATGAAGATGCCAGGACAAGTCGAGTAGGCAGCTAGAAAATCATAAATGATTTATGATGCTTTATGAATAGAGACATAGGGCAGAATTTTATGTCCCGTGGGCGGGCGCGTGTCCGACCCAATTGGGTGTAAAATCGTGCGAGATGATGTCATGCGAATGTCCCAACGTCATTGCGCACTTGTGTGACATTTCACTGGGCGGGTGTGCGCAAAAGTCGGAAGCCCGCCCGCTGACAATTAAACAAGCAATTAAGGCCATTAACGGGGCAATTATCTGCAATTTTTCATAACCTGTCCAACCTTACGGTTGGTGGACAGGCAAATCGGCCAGGCAACCTTTACATTTTTCATCAAACCTCATCCAAGGGTGGGATGAAATCTCCGTTATGAAATAAAATAAAAATAAATATCTGTGGGCAGCATTTTAACGAGGTAAGCTTTCGGGTGCTTGATTGTGAAGCATGGGGGGGAGTTTTCTCCCCGCTTGGGAGGGGGATGTTGTTGGGCGGGACCGGGCGTGGGCAGGTGCGCAGCCAATCGCTGCCCGCAATCAGCTGCGCGCCACCATTTTATGTGGGCGGGCCAGTTAAGGCATGCCCAGTGTGAGGCGCACCCAGAAGCACTGCCTCAGGGAGATTAGTTTGATTTTTTAAAATTTTAATAAAGGAAAAGAAAAAATTTTAAGACATGACCCCTCATGTCACAGTGTCACATGAGCTGGGATATGTCTATGAATTTTATTAAAAATTTTTATTAACATTTTAAAACCTTCATGAAACTCATCCCGCCTGTGGATGAGGTTTCGTGAAAAATGCAAAGGCCGCCTGGGCTCTTCGCCTGCCCAGCAACCTTAAGGTTGGACGGGCAGCTCAGTTTATTATTTTAACTGGAATTTAAATAGCCTTAATAGGCCGTGGACAGTTTGGTGGGCACACAGCTGACTCCGGTGCGCACCCACTGAACTGAAGATCTGAATGATGTGCGGTGACGTTGGGACGCAAGCCCGACATCACCACGCATCATTTTACACGTCGGCGAGCGGGACCCACCCCCGCTCACCAATCCGAAGATTCTGGCCATGGAAATTTTTTTGCAGATTTTTAGACTTTCTTTCATAATTTGCAGGTCTTCAGCTCCTTGAGGCAGCTGTCTGCCTTCAGGGAGCTCTCTTGCAGCACTTACCTGTGCCCGCGGTGATGTCGCTACCCACTATTTTCTCTCCCCGGTAGCGCTGAGCTTTTCAGCGCTCCTTTCACCCTGGCTGGCCATTAATTGGCTAGCCAGCGTGAAATTGTGTTCGGGGGCCAATCATGGTCAGGGGTCTGTCTCCTGGCCACTCCCGGGCCCAACAATCGCACATGCCCAACGGATTAAAAATTCAGGCCATACAATACAAAAATAAGGAGTTATGCTAAACTTTTATAAAACGTTGGTTAGGCCCCAGCTGGAATATTGTGTTCAATTCTGAGCACCACACCTCAGGAAGGATATCAAGGACATAGAATAAAATGGCATCAGATATATGAGTATTTAGTTGTAAAGCGAGTTTGAAGAAGCCGTGTTTGTTCACCTTAGTGGAGAAATAGTAGATTTGAAAAAGCTGTTCAAAATCATGAATGGCTTTAGTAAGAGCAAATAAGCAGAAAATGTTTTCAGTGGCAGAAGGGTCATTAACAAGAGGACACAAATTAAGGATAATTGGTAAAAAAGTCAGAGATGACAAGATGAAACAGTTTTTTTTAACACAGTGTGTTGTTGTGATCTGGAATACACTGCCTGAAAGGGTGTTGGAAGCAGATGCGACAGTAGAATTCCAAAGAGAATTGATTAAATACTTGAAGAGACAAAACTTATAGGCATCTGGGGAAAGAACATGGGAGGATTAATTGGATAGCTCCAGCAAAGAGCCAGCACATATCCAATGGGTCAGTTAGCCTTCTCCTGTACTTTATCATTCTGTGATCTTATAAAATATCTGCACCAAAGGACCAGGAATTTTGTCAGTTCATTTTGTAATTCATTCTCAAGATCTGAGCATCTCCGACATTGGCATTTATTGCCCATCCCCAGTTGAACTAGAAAGATTGTGATGGACCATCTTCTTGAAAATCGTAGCAGTTCAATACATCTGAGTGGCTTGTTAGACTGCTTCAGAGGCCATGAAGAGTTAACCATGTTGGTATAGGAATTATAGGCCTGGTAAAAATGGCAGGTTTCCTTCCCTAAAGAATGTGAGTGAATCAGTTTGCTTTTTAAAGCAGTTTTATTCTCATTTTTGTTTCCAGCTCTTTTTTAAAACTAAGTTCAAATTCTCAAAGTGTCATAAAAACAGAAAGTGCTGGAAATACTCAGCGATCTGGCAGCATCTGTGGACAGGGAAACAGGTTTAACCTTTTGTGACAAATATGACTTTCAGAACAAGAAGAAGAGTCTGAAGAAGAGTGATAGTCAACTTAAATATTAATACACAAAGTTGAAGGAGTAGGCCATTTGGCTCTGCAAGCCTGCTCTGCCATTCAATAAGATCGTGGCTGATCTGATTGTAACAACAACTCCACATTCCCGCCTACCCGTGGTAACCTTTCACCCGCTTGCTTATCTTGAAATGTTAACTCTGTTTCTCTCTCCACAGATGCTGCCAGACCAGCTGAGTTTTTCTAGCACTTCCTGTTTTTATTTCAGATTTCCAACAACCACAGTATTTTGCTTTTAAAATGATGGAATTTTAATTTACCTTCTCGAACTTTCCTTGTTGTATGGGGTCTATTAAGGAACAGTGACCATAACATGATATAATTCTTTTTTAGATTGCAAAGTGAAGTAGTCCAATCCGAAACTAGGGCCCTAAATCTAAACAAAAGAAACTACGAAGGTATGAAGCATGAGTTGGCTAAGGTAGATTGGGGAACTTCATAAAAGGGATGATGGTAAATAGGTAATAGCTAATATTTAAGGAACAAATGTGAGCATTGCAACAGTTATATATTCCTTTCTGTCACAAAAACACAACAGGAAATGTGGCCCAACCATGGCTAACAAAAGAAATTAAGGATGGTATTAGATCCAAAGAGGACTCATAGAAAGTTACTAGAATAAGTAGCAAGACTGAGGATTGGGAGCAGTTCAGAATTCAGCAAAAGAGGACCAAGAGGTTGATTAAGAGGGGAAAAGTAGAGATGAGAGTAAACTTGCAAGGAACATAAAAGAGGACTATAAGAAGCTTCTATAAGTATGGAAGAATAAAAAGGTTAGTGAAGACAAATGTAGGTTGCTTACAGTTCGAAACAGGAGAATTTATAATGGAGAACAAGGACATGACAGAGCAATGAAACAACTACTTTAGTCGGTCTTCACAGAGGAAGACACAAATAACTTCCTAGAAATACTAGGGAACAAAAAGTCCAATGAGAAGAAGGAGTTGAAGGAAATTAGTATTACTAAAAAAGTGCTGGAGAAATTAATGGGATTGAAAGCCGATAAATCCCCAGGGCCTGATAATTTATATCCCAGGGCACTAAAGGAGGTGGCCATGGAAATAATGGACGTGTTAGTTGTCATCTTCCAAAATTCTGTGGATTCTGGAACAGTCCCGGCACATTGGAGGGTGGCAAATGGAACACCACTATTTAAAAAAGGAGAGAGTAAAAAAACAGGGAATTACAGATTGGTTAGTCTAAAATCAGTGGTAGGGAAAAGGCCAGAGTCTTTTATAAAGGATGAGATAACAGGACACTTAGAAAATATCAATGGGATTAGGTAAAGTCAACATGGGTTTATGAAAGGGAAATCATATTGACAAACCTACTGGAATTTTTTGAGGAAGTAACTAGCAGAATAGATAAGGGGGAACCAGTGGATGTGGTGTATTTGGATTTTCAAAAAGCTTTTGATAAAGTCCCACATAAGAGATTAGTGTGCAAAATTAAAGTACTTGGGATTGGGGATAATATATTGGCATGGATTGAGAATTGGTAGACCTGAAACAGAGTAAATGGGTCTTTTTTGGATGACAGGTGTTGACTAGTGGGGTGCCACAGGAACCATTGTTTGGGCCCCAGTTAGTCACAATATATACATAAATGATTTGGATAAGGGAACTGAATACAATATTTCCAAGTTTGCTGATGACACAAAACTAGGTGGGAATATTAGTGCTGAGGAGGATGTTAAGAGGCTTCAAGGTGACTTAGACAAGTTAAGTGAGTGGGCAAATACATGGCAGATGCAGTATAACGTGGATAAGTTATCCACTTTGGTAGGAACAACAGAATGGCAGATATTATTTAAATGGTGATAGATTGGGGAATGTTGATGTACAAATGGTCCTAGGTGTCCTTGTACACCTATCACTGAAAGCAAGCATGCAGGAGAAGCAAGCGGCTAAGAAGGCAAATTGTGTGCTGACATTCATTGCAAGAGGACTTGAGTACAGGAGCAAGGACGTCTCACTGCAGCTATACCGGGCCTTGGTGAGACCACACCTACAGTATTGTGTGCAGTTTTGGTCTCCTTACCTAAGATAGGATATACTTGCCATAGAGGGAGTGCAGTGAAGGTTTACCAGACTGATTCCTGGGATGGTAGGATTGTTGTATGAGGAGAGATTGGGCCGACTAGGCCTTTATTCACTGGAGTTTAGAAGAATGAGAGGGAATCTCATTGAAATGTGTAAGTTTCTGATAGGACTGGACAGACTGGATGCAGTGACGATGTTTTCTCTGGCTGGGGGGTCTAGAATAAAGGGTCACAGTCTCAGGATCTTCTGTTATAGAAGTAGTGGTTCTATAACATAGGCTGACGCTGCTGGTAGGGAATCTGCCGTTTATACCACATTGTTCTTCAATCATAGTTTTTGATGTTTACTTTTTCTTCATTGGCTGGGGAACGTGCATACAGGTCCATACAGGCTAGCAAGCAGAAAGATTATTGCTAGCCTGGACAGGCTGCCTGAGTCAGTCAGTCCTTCAGCAGCCAGAAAAGGTAGCCACAGTTTTTGGGAGCAATATTTATATTGCTGCTTATAGCACCAACAAAACCTACCTTCATATCCAATTGTTTCTCTGTGACTGATGAAAGTTCATTATAAACTTCAATACCTCAATAATATCTGGAACATGGATGAGTGTAAAAAGGAGAACTTTATTTTTATGTAACACAAGCATTTGTATCCTGTTTTCAAAATGCAAGGTGGTGGCTTAGGCTAGCAGAGCCCTCAAAGTGTTGTAGGGATGTTGAAGAAAGAAGCACAAGGCCATACGGGAACTTTGTGTATATGTGAGGAAAGGGCTGAAATATCAGATCTAATAGCCAATGCGTTACTATATTGTGGGTAGCCTTGAGAAATACATCTTCCTTTGGATTGCATTGGGAAATTCACTTATCATTTGTTTACGAACCAGGGGGTGGAAATAATTTCCTGTCTTGGCTTTTGTCGGAAGCTGCAAAGTTCCAGTCTATTACAGGAAGTAATGGACAGCGCTGCTTACTTTATTAGAGCTACAGTATTTTAGTAACAGATGTTTCAATTTCACTTTAGGAAGACTTTTCCAGCTAAAAGGATTAAACTGATGGGTTTCTGCTGCCAACTGTAACTCGTCATGAATTGTTTGGATCCTGGTTGGCTGAATGTTACTGCCACAATGTTAGAATTAATCCTTGCTATGGGTTAATAAGTTAGAAGCAGCAGGATATTGTCTTGATCGCCAGATGTGGTTGTTCTATTACAGAAAGCCAGTTGGTGAAGGAAGATACTGGAGTCAATCTTTACTCAGTCTTACATCTATCTACGGAGTAGAGGTTACCAGAATACACACCTAACTCAACCATGCTATGTTTTTAATAAACATCTGTGTGCGCTCAAGTGAAAGCACAATTAATGCATACGGATTCAAAACGCTAACTTAGTTTCTCTCTCCACAGATGCTGTCTGACCTGCTGAGTTTTTCCAGCCTTTTCTGTTTTCATTATTACTATTAATGCACTCCACTTGCATTTAATTAAACACAATTGATACAAAATTAATATGGTTGTCATACCCTGTGGAACAATATGGTTGATCGTGGAGCATCCTATGCTTCCAATTTCTCTTTAATTATTCTGATGAATAGGTGATAATCGAAAAGGGAAAATCAAAGGTTTACAAAGATTAAGCTGAAAATGGCCGAATAGGCTACAAATGGTGGTCAAATGAGGTAGCGGAGTTAAGCATATTACACTGAGCCAAACAGAAACATTTAGAGAATTTCAATCACCAATTGGGTAATCAACAAAATGTTAATAATGAGTCAGGGTAGAAAAACAGCCATTTTCACCACTGGAGGTATGTAAATTAAAGTACCTTGCAAAGTAAATAGTCAGAACAATCTTGTGTCTCATGAGACATATCTGTTGTATTCTTTAGATGTCTCAATGATGAGATCTTGAGACTTGTATATGAATCCTTTGTTGTTAACCTTTAACTATTTACAGATCCCAGGTTATTGTCATGCATGGTGCTGTTACCCCAAGGCAGGCTGGTTCCAGAGTGTTCTTTCTAGACTGTTCTCTATTAGCATGTGACCAAATGCATCATACCTGGGTAGTGCGAGTCTCCAGTTCCACATTAACCCTTGCTCTGCTGAGCACCTTTGCATTACAGTGGCATGCAGGTACATACAATATCAACCTTTCTTTGCTAAAGAAAATTTTCCTCCCTTCCAATGGAGTAGTACAATACAATCTTTCCTTGCTATTTCTTCTGCCCCACCTGACTTTATAAATTCAGACAGTCCAGAGGTATGACAGTTCTTCCACATCTCAGCTTGTCACATTTGGAGGAATGGTAGCAGTACTCTGTGTTTCTGGTACAAAAACAGAAAATGCTGGAAAAACTCAGCAGGTCTGACAGCATCTGCGGATCTCTCTCCACAGATGCTGTCAGACCTGCTGAGCTTTTCTAGCATTTTCTGTTCTTGCTTCAGATTTCCAGCATCTGCTGTGTTTTGCTTTTATCTCTCTGTTTCTGGTACTTGGCTATCTCCACTTGATTCACTTTTTGTGCTCTTTTGAGTTGCATTTCTCTTTGTTAACAACCCGCCTGCTTTTTTCAGACACTGCAGGTTTGTTCCATTCGTTCCACAGGGAACGTACACTCTGTTCATCCCTACAGTGGACTTGAATTTTCTTTTTCCGTGGCGTCCACCATGTTTCGCAAATGGAAGATTCATTTCCACCTGTTTCACAATTTCAGCCAAACATTTGTTTGTTGTTTTATTTGCAAATCATTTTGCAAGCTTCTGAATCTTCTCATTTAGCACAGTAGTTCTCGTATGTCTGAGACATTGTGCTTTTTCTTCTTCTAGTTCCTCATGCTTCATTGGCAGATTTACTTTTTCCAATCTTATTTCTGCCCTTTGTTTCTCTGGCTGCAGCAGAACTTTGCCCTTGTCTTTCATTTTGGTTTCACTGTTGGCCAGGTCTGTCTTTGGCAAAGTCTTTACATGTTTCAGTTCTGTAATTGTGCTACTCATTTCACCATTATCCGCCTGCAGTTTGGAAAGGTCAATGGCTTTTCCTTTCAATGCCTCCTCTTTCCCATTTAACTGCTTCTTCAGCTCTTCAGTCTGTTTCTTGTAGAATTTGCCTTGGGCTGACAAGTGGCAAGTAACATTCACACCACACAAGTATCAAGAGATAACCAGCTCTAACAAGAGAGAATACAACCATTGCCTCTTGACGTTCAATGATATTACCATCACTGAATCCCCCATTATCAACATCCTGAGGGTTATCATTGACCAGAAACTGAACTGGACTAGCCATATAAATACTGTGGCTACAAGAGCAGGTCAGAGACTAGGAATCATGTGATGAATAACTCACTTCCTGACTCCCCAAAGCCTGTCCACCATCTAAAAGGCACAACTTGGGAGTGTGATGGAATAGTCCCCACTTGCCTGGATAAGTGCAGATCTCACAACACTCAAGAAGCTTGACACTGTCCAGAACAAAGAAGCCCACTTGATTGGCAACACATCCACGAACATTCACTCACTACACCACTGACGCACAGTAGCAGCAGTGTGTACCATCTACAAGATGCACTGCAGGAATTCACCAAGGCTCCTTTGACAGCACCTTCCAAACCCATGACCACTACCATCTAGAAGGACAAGGAGTAGCAGATATATGGAAACACTGGCACCTGGAAGTTCCCCTCCAAATCACTCACCATCCTGACTTGGAAATATGTCACTGTTCCTTCACTGTTGCTAGGTCAAAATTCTGGAACTCCCTTCTTAACAGCACTGTGGGTGTACCTACACCACATGGACTGTAGCGGTTCAAGGTGGCAGCTCACTACCACCTTCTCAAGGGCAACTACGGGTGGGCAATAAATTCTAGCCCAGACAACGAAGCCAACATCCCATTAATGAATAATTTTTAAAAAAATCTGGAATATTGAACATGGCTGAGTCTTCTCTGCTAACTGGTTCTTCAGTTTGTTAAGAGTGATGTTACATTCATTTTGCTTTTCTTCATAATTTCCCAGAAGAATAAACTTTGTCCTGAGGAAATTGCATAATATGTGAAGGTCTTTCAACAGGTTTTCCTTTTCTTTGTGAAACTTGCTTGTTTCATCTTGAGCTTCCCTGTAATTTAACAGAGTCTCCTTGTGTTTATTCTGCTGTGCTTTTATTCTGCTGATAAGACGGTCTTCATCATGTTGCTGAATGGTTAAGCATTCCTTTTGCATTTGAATCTTGAAGGACAATCAGTTATTCTTTCAACTGTTTATTTTCTTGTTGAGCTTTTGCCAACTCACTCTGAGTTTTCAGTGCACTGTTTCATTGCTACTGATAGTTCCAATGCAGCATTTCCTGAAGTAATATTCAAAGTCCTTGCTCCCCATGTTTTTCCGTGGCTACATTTTGACCCTTCACGGAGTCTTTCAGGGTTGCAACTTCTTTCCATGCCTTTGCGGCCTGCTGTTTTGCCTGGCTATACATTTTGTTGAGTTTTCCCAACTCTTGCTTTGATTTGCCAACTGTGGAATTGAGAATTGTTATCTATTCCTAGTACCTTTGTGTCATCTCTGAGATTTGTTTGTTCAGATCTCGAACAGCTTGGTTTATTGAAGACTTCAGTTTATCGTGCGTGTTCAAATGTATATACTCAGCTTGAATCTTGCGTTTCAAATCTTCCAGTTTAGCTCTGATGTGAACAGTTTCCTGCAGAACAGCTTAATTTACTTTTTGCACATTTTGCTTCTTTGAATTAACTCAGATAGCTTTCCTTCATTCTCAGCCATCTGCTCACTCTGCACTGCCATGTGCCTCCCTTATTCTGGGGTCCTTTTACTCCCTCTCTCTGGGGTTTTGTGTCGCCCTCCCTGTGGAGTCTTTTGTTGTCCCTGCACTGGGGTCTTTTGTTGCCCTCACTCTGGGGTCTCTTGTTGCCATCAGAAGAGTTGCCTTCTCTCTGGTGTCTCTTGTTGCCCTCGGCGAAGTTTCCCTCTCTCTGGGATCTCTTCCAATTTTCTGTCCATGGTTGTTTTCTTTTCTGGTAGTTACAACTTTAAATTGTGTTGCATCTTTAAGACTGTAAGTGTAGTAACTTTTTTTTTTACACTCATACTGCCAGCAGCTGTTGGCTTTTTTGCTGCAAGTTTCCCATCATTTTGTGCTTTTCACGGGCTCTCCAGCGATCGGCAACTTCGTTTTTTTAGAAAAAAAAGGAAACCTTTTCCGAGGTCACTGCAGTGATTTCCTTTCTTTCTTTCAAATGATGCAGGTTCTGCTTTTTTAACTCTTTGGGAGTTTTGGCCGGCTCAAGTTCCAATCAGGCCCTTTCTTTTTAAAGTTGAAAGAACAGCACCTCTTTTTGCTCTGATTGCCTTTTTAAAAAATAAATCTTAAGAGCAGCAGCAATTTTTTGTTTTTCTTAAAATCTGCAAGTTTATCTTTTGCCGTTACTATGCTGTGCAGGATTTTCTACCTAACTCTGCCAGCCTTTTTAACTTTTATTTTACTGCAGCCATCTTCCAGCTGCCCTCTGGATGCGGAGCCCCTTGGAACTGCCACCTATCATAAACATAAGTACAGCTACTCTTTTTGTATTTCTGCTCACTCTCTCATGAACTGTCAATCAGGTTCTTACAATTTTCTGTAATGGACTTCTACTCACACTTCCACGTCTGTAGTGAATCTTCAACTTTTTCTTCAAGTTTGCTTCTTAGGTGCATGTCTCCCTAGTTAGGCTTCAGTTGCTTGAAGTTTTTCGTACCTTGGGATGCTGCTCTGGATTCCTGCATTTAGCTGCCACCTTTCATCTCACTGTGGATCACCATGTTGGATTATGGTACTGGTTCTGCTGTGATACCTTGTAAAAGCAACCACCGCTACCAACCATTTTGTACTAATGATATCCCACCGCTGCCAACAATGTTGTATTATGGTGCGCGGTGGTGTCTCAATGATGAGATCTTGAGACTTGTAAACATGAGCACTTTCTTGTTAACATTTAGCTAGTTAGAGACCCCAGGTTACTGGTATGCATGATGCTGTTACCTCCATGCAGGCTGGTTCCAGAGCGTTCTTTCCAGACTGTTCTCTCAGCCTATTACCATGTGACTCTATGCATCATACAGTGGGTGGTGCTATTCTCCAGTCCATTAACTTTTGCTCTGCTGAGCGCCTTTACATTACAAAAGCGTGCAGGCACATACAACAATCACATTCCATTCTCATCTAACTCCAGGACCTCAGACAGTTAAGAATAGTCTGCACCGACTTGGGCAAAGATATTTTTGATTGTCAAACTTGTTGCCATTATGCTTAATAAGAGATTGTGGAATTGAATTTCACTTCTACCTGAAATTATCTTCAGGTTCAGGCCTCATTTAAATGTCACCCTTGAGCTGTGGTGCCAAATGGCAGTTGGTCAAGTGTGGTAGAGTGGGTAATCACCCCCCAGGCTGAGTAGACAAGTGAATCTTTCCCAGGGAGACAGCCAGAGAGACTGAGCACTGGACATGTGTAGGCTGCTGAATATCTGGGGGAAGCCAGGAGACCACCCACAAAAATCTACTCCCCCGAAAAATTCTGCGCCTTTTCTTAAACAGCCACCAGTGTCCCTTTAAGAATGGTTAGTTAAGTAGCTCAGACTGTAATATAAATGGGTTGTAATCGATGCACTCTGGCCATTTGTACCTTTGACAGAGGATCCTTATTTGCATATTTAAGCAACATTATGCACAGAACTGGCAGGAAGGCTGCTTGTACATTTACAAGTCTACTTGACAGCTGCATCAAGTGGAATTTGGGTATTAATAGATGAACCAGCCATAGATGGCCGAGATGAACCAGCCATTTACAACAGCTAGACACCCATTTCTCAGGCTAGTAACAGACAGCTAGTTATTGCAAATTCCCTTGATGTGTGTCTTTACATTGTTACCATTGGAGGCTTGATAAATTGTATGGGTCTCACCTGGTTCCACCTCAAACAGAAGGATCTGAACAATGAACAAGAAGAAAAGTACAAAACAAAAAGTAAGAGGTATAGAGAGATACTACAGAGATCTGTGACAAAGCTTTTCAGACCAGGTTTCTGGTACAGGCATGGTGGGCTGAATGACCTCCTTCTGTGCTGTACAATTCTATAATACTCAGTAATCATAATGATCAGAATTATCATCTGATCTGTGGTATGCATTAAAAAGAAAACAAACAAATATTTTTGAGCTCCTCTTCTATAAGGAAGACAGAGGGTGGAATTTAATGCACCCTTCCTTCGCACCAAAGTGAGTTTGGAGGCAGGGCGGGCCTTTTGATTGGGCAGGAGGGTGCAGATCCCGCCTTCAGGAGTCCCCCAATCAAGCTCTAAGGAGGGTGGAGGGGAGCCTTCCTACCCGAAGGCTAATTGAGGCCCTTAAGTAACCCACCATTGCTGTTATTCAACCAGCAGTAGGCAGGAGACTCACCATCTCGGGGGGCTACACAGCAAACACTGTTGGGATTGCCAACGGCATACCAGGAAGGGGTCCTTTGTCCGCAGGAGCATTTCCTCCCTACTCAGGGCTTAATCAAGTGGGAAGCCCGACACTGTCCAGGTTAGTGCCTGATTACCTGGTAATTGTGTCAGGTCTCCCAGAGGGAAGTGACACAGGATTCTCAGCGCTTCTCAAACCAGTGGGCGAGATCCACGTTGCACTCAGTAAATTCCACTGACTGTTACAGTGGGTTCTAAATGTATATTTTAATTCCTCTTCCCAGACCCTTTCCCCCACCCCCTTTATCATTTATCCTTCCTCCCTCCCTATGTCATGGATTATTTACTGCCCAAGCAGACGGTGAGTGATCAGATTCCAGACCTCAGATCTCTGTAGCCCTGTGCTTGGAGATGTGCAAAAGAGCCAATGAATATATCCTGGCAAAAGAGCAAAATCCTGCAGATATCCCAGTCTCCAGGCTGCACCCATCCATGACTTCACGGCTTGACCTGACAATTGTAGTATAATGAACAGAAGCCATGATCCTGAATCTTTATCACACTGTTACAGGGTGATAATATAGCTGTCCACTCAGCTCCCATTCTGTTAAGCAACAGCAACATGAGGAAAGTTTTTTTTTTATGCAGCATTATGCTGCATAATGGAATGCACTGCCTGAGAATGTGGTGGAGGGAGATTCAAAAGAGGATTGGGAAATTATCTGAGGAAAAAAGCTCTGCAGAGCAATGGGAAAAAGGAGGGGTAGTGAGACTGTATGAATTTCCCTTGCAGAGAGCTGGCACAGACATTACAAGCCAAATGGCCTCCTCCTGTGTTGTAACCATTCTGTTATTCTATCCATGATTCTAAGAACAATGTCGTTCAAACTAAGGATACATGAATAATGACGAAGCACAATGAAAAATATTGATATTTTATTAATAAATGCAAAGCAGTTTTAAAACTGTTACACTAACTGTAAAACAACTTATGTAAAATAAAATGGTAAAGTAGAACAATGCTATGGTATATTCCTTGCCATATTAACTTGCATCAAAATAGAGCAGCTTGTTCATTTGAGGAAAAAGTACACTTTCTCAAACAGAAGGACAAAGAGACTGGAGTAAATTCTCACTCCTACACCATATGAGGTATGTGGGGTACTTCAAATAAAACAAATGCTCTCAAGGAAGGAGAAACATAAATAACAAAGCAAATATACACATAAGATAAGCAAAATTCTCCTACCTCCACACAATCTCGTTCCCTCACTGACTCCCAAACACTTCCTAAAATCTAGCTGAGCTAGCCTATCCCAGGCTGACAAAATCTCCAGTCTGACAACGTTCAAGCCAGTCCCCAGCCTGACACAGTCCCTAACCTGACACTTTTCCCAACCTGTCCCCAGTCTGACAGTTCCTAAACTGACACTGTTCCCAACCTGTCCCCTGTCTGACACAGTCCCTACTGTGTCACTGTTCCCAGCCTGACAGTGACCCCAGTCTGACACAGTCCCTAGCGTGGCTCTGTTCCCAGCTTGTCCCCAGTCTAACAGTGTTCCCAGCCTGAGGTGAAATAGATATCCTTTCAGAACACTAATAATGGTATTTTGTTCAAGAAACACACTTGCAGCCTGAAGCGAACATTTGACTGAAAAGGAAAAACCCACTCTAGCACATTTATTGCAGCAAAGGACAGAGGACAGACTGCTACAAGGTTGAGACTGATCCTTAATACCTTCTAGTCTCAGGCCCCTGGCTCATCTACAGACTCAAGTGCGTACTGCTTTGAATGAATATTTTTTAAAAGCTCCATTAAATATTTGTTAGCCACCTCAGAGGTTCAAATGCAGGAAATTTTTATTGCGCCTTTCACGCAAAAAGCAGAAAAAATAATCATTCACTCACTCGTCAAAGTCACATTTTTTCAGGTTTGGTGGGCATCCAAAGCAACTTGCCTGCTCAGCAACCCCAATTATGCAACATCACCCTGAGGCAAACTGCTGTTGCCTTATCTTTCCTGTCTAATTTTCTCCCTACTACTGAAGATATTAACTCAAACTTGGTACAATTCCATGTGTATTACCACATATGAGTAATATCAATAGAGCCATTCGAGATCTGTGTATTCACCAAAAGTTCATGCGTCCACTTTTGAGGAATCAGGGATAGTGAACAGATGAGGAGAGCATGCTCCTACCTAACATAGGGTTAGCGAGGATAATGCAACACCCCATTCTCATACAGCTTGATTAGCCAACTCAGTACACATCAAGGATCACACTTTGCTTTGTGCGGTTCAGTACTACAGTACAGAACAATAGAGAGAGAGTTCTGTTTAGTTTTAGTGAGTTAATGATTAGTTTTCTAGATCAAACTATGTGATGGTGAAGGTTGAGCATTCACAAGTCACCTAGACAAAAACATTCCTAGACAAATGCTAGAGCACAATAAAACTAAGCATTCAGATCTAGTGGAAAATGGTACTTTACATTCATATTACTTTAGATCCTGGAAACTAGTGGCTAAAGCAATCCACAGGTATTGGAAAATTCCCACATTAATTGAAATAGGCCCAGATCTTCCAGTCTCTGGATAGTGGGAGACTGGATGTACCCCAGAAGAAGCACTATGCAACCTCTCATAAATCCTAATGCAAGGACTCTGTGGGAATTGCCTAGGAAGTTTGAACTTCTGATGAACAATTCTCTGCTCTACGCGACCCTCTGAAAAAGTCTCCGACTCCTGGAGACTTCGGACAGTTCTGACCTGCTTACCTGGATAGTTACCCAGGAAATGTTAGTCTAACTCCTAGGTAACTATACAACTGACCCCCAATCACACACTGACACCCCCTCCCCCGACTATTCCCCAACCCATTTACCCACCTCACCCAACTTCTACCTGACCCACCTTATCCATCTGTCACCCTACCCACCTACCCCCTTACCTTACCCACCCTACCCCCTTATCTTCTCTCCATAGCTGCTTTCAAAGCAGCTTTGGGACATTTAAACACTTTAATTACCGGGATATGGCAGTGTGTCATAAAAAATAGGCAGGTGTCTGTGCGGATTCTCTGCACTGCTTCCGGAGAGGTTTGCTGCAATGGGTCAATTTTGAAGAATTCGCCATCAGAAGATCACTCAGAAAAATTGGAGAAAGCTAAGTGCACATTTTTTTTCTGATTGGGATTGGAAATAGGCTTTCCGATCCTGACTGGAAGATCTAGGCTGTACATTACAAGTTTTCTTGCTGATAACACAAGCGGCAAGAATGGAAGAGCATGGAGTCTAAATTGGATAGCCAGCAATAATTGACTAAAAGGCCAGCTTTAATCGAGTTGTCATTTGCTGTATGTGTTAGCAGGGGACCAAAATTTGAACTCCCTAGACCCACATAAAGCTAGACTGCACTACTTAAAAACTAAAAGCAAAAAACTGCGGATGCTGGAAATCCAAAACAAAAACAAAAATACCTGGAAAAACTCAGCAGGTCTGACAGCATCTGTGGCCAGGAAGACAGTTAACGTTTTGAGTCCAAATGACACTTCATCAGAACTGAGGAAAAATAGAAAAGAGGTGAAATATAAACTGGTTTAAGGTGGGGGGGTGGGACAGGTAGACCTGGATAGAGGGCCAGTGATAGGTGGAGATAACCATAAGATGTCAAAGACAAAAGGACAAGGAGGTGTTGACAGTGGTGATATTAGCTAAGAAATGTGCTAATGGTGACATTAAGGGTAGAAAGTAGGACGAGCAAGGTACTGATAGCCCTAAAGCTAGCTTACACCTCTTAAAGGAGGTGCACTGTGGATAGAGCAGGTACTGGCAGTCATTCAGGAAGTGAATCTGACCTGGGAAACATTGAAGAATGGTGCAACACAAGCTTTGTGAACCATAAGGAGTATAATGTAGAACTTCAAAAGGATATGGACCAGTTCGTGTAAGGGGCAGACAGGTGGCAGATGAAGTTCAATGCAGAGAAATGTGAAGCAATTCATTTTGGTTGGATGAACATGGAAAGACAATATAAAATAAAAGGTAAAATTCTAAATGGGGTATAGGAGCAGAGGGACCTGGGTGCATATGTGCATAAGTCATTAAAGGTGGCAGGACCGGTGGAGAGAACAGTTAATAAAGTATACAGTATATTAGGCTTTACTAAATGGGGCATAGAGTGCAAGAGCAAGGAGGTTATGTTGAACTTGTACAAGACACTTGTTCAGTTTCAGCTCGAGTATTGCATCCAGTTTTAGGCACTGCACTTTAGGCAAGATGTGAAGGCATTGGAGAGTGTGCAGAAAAGACTCACGAGAATTGTTCCAGGAATGAGGAACCTCAGTTGTAAAGATAGATTGGAGAAGTTGAGACTGTTTTCCTTGGAGAAGAGGAGATTTGATAGAGGTGTTCAAAATCATGAGGGGGCTGGACAGCGTAGCTAGCGAGAAACTGTTCCCACTTGTAAAAGGATTGAGAACAAGATTTAATGTAATTGGCAAAAGAAGCACGAGGAGAAACTTTTTCATGCAGCATGGCATGGGGGTCTGGAATGCACTGCCTGAGTGTGTCATGGAGGCAGGTTCAATCAAGGCATTCAAAAAGGAATTAGGACAGTTATCTGAAAAGGGAAAATGCGCCAAGTTATGGAGAGAAGGTGGGGAAATGGCACCAGATAAATTGCTCATTCAAGAACCAGGACAAACACTAAGGGCCGAATAGCCCCCTGTGCTGCAACAATTTTGTGATTCTGTAAGACATAAGGAGGAGGATCAAAGGTTTTTCGACACTCCACTGGGGACCTTGGAGGAAGTGGGATGTAGGAGGGTTGCCCTGTATCCACAGGGAGCCAGGCAGCCTTCCAGAGACACACTCAAAAGAGAGTGGGAGCAGATAACTGTGGCAGTCAATGCCTGGAGGCAATGCTGCAAGAAGTCCAATGACCTCCCAAGAAATGGCTATGGAGGTCAATGCCAGTAGTACAGCTCCAAAAACATGGGTGTAGTGCAGAAAGAAATTCAATCATCTCAAACAAGTGGTTAAGATTAGTGAATGAATCTTCAAATGCCACATCCCACCAACTGCACCACTAACCTCAATTCACCACACCCCCAATCACCTACCAACAATCTCTTATCAATCAAGATTTATACCTAACATTCAAAATACTTCACCACACTCCTACATACTTAGCATCACTGTAAACCTCACATCCAATCTCTCAGTTTGCACAAACCGTTAACTATTCAACCATGACAGCAACCTCAACCAAACACATTGCACCATATTCACCGACACACTTCCCTTTCTCTTCCAGGACAGGGTCAGCCAGAAGCACCTGGACAAACCACCACTCAATTTCACACTCAAATCCACAAGCTCAGTTACTGACACTGCACATAGGGTAGCTTAGACGCAGGATCTCACTGACACTGAGCACAAGTGACCTGCAGCCAGGGTAAGGGGCAGGGCTAGTGCTGGTGCCAGCTCACTAGAGGGTGGGGGCATACATGAGTTCTGCTGCAGAAGTTTCTGATGAGAGGCAGGATTCAGAAAGAGGCTGATGGGTATGTATAATGACTTGCTTGGTGCATTGGGAAACCTGCTAGAAAGCCCGTGTTCAACATTAAGAAACATGGAGTTGTCCAGCATCAGCTTGGCACAGGATTTTGTGCAGAGCTTGGAGCTGATCTTTTCCACCACAGAAGTGGTGGCCAACTCCATGAGTACACTTCTGGATCCAACCATGACGTACTGGCTGATGTCTCTGCTTCCAAAGCAGCTTTCACTGTGTCAGAGTCCTGTGCAGTGAAAGCTCAGACTGAAGTCGTACCAGGTAAGCTTGCTGCCATGCAAACTCAGACTGTTGGCATTATAGCTATGGATACCATTGGGGGCTTGCACAGTATGTCACAAGATGCACCAAGCACCTTGACAAATGAGGCGTGACAACTCATGTTGTTGCAGCACTCCTCAGTGATACTACCATTTTGGGGTGGGGTGGTGGTGAAAGAGGCTTGGTAACAGATTGCACACAAAGTAAATGAACCCTACCCCAGGAAAAACTATGTATCCATAAATTTTAGTCTCTTTAAAAACACAGCAATTGAACTTTTAATATAACATGAAACAATTCTGAGAATTGCGAGCAGGTGAGAGACAGTATCAACACACAATTCTTTCCTTACTCCTTCCAAACCCAAATTCTTCCAGACATCTTTGTCTTGGGATGATAAAAACGTACTGCTTTAAAACTATGACAGTTGGATTGTGGGCTTGATTTTACAAGGGGCAGACCGCTCACCTCCCCAGAAGGAAAGTTTCTGGCAGCCGGCACAATGGAACAAGCCTGCCCCGCAGCCGCAGGGCGCTGCCAATGGGCTAAACAAGGAGAGAGTGGGATGTCTACTCTTCACTGGGAGCAAGTCCCAGCAGCATCAACACTCAGTACTGGGCCCTGCTGGGATAGCGAGGAGGAGCAAGAGGAAGAAGTGATGGCTGCCGGAGACAGGCAAGTCCTGGGCTTTTGGGACAGGGAGGGATTAGAGAGCCCAGAGAGAGGCGTTTAGGGCTGGGTTTTCAAAGGCAGGAGGTAAGGAACAAAGGAAGGAAAGTTGACATTTTTTGGTGGGTTGCACCTGATGAGCACAGGACACCCCGAATGATGTGCCCCCCTCTTCTTTCATGCTCTTTTACAACTTGGCCTCAAAAAATCAAAAAGGCCTACTCCTGCCCACCTGCCCATACCAACCATATTATGGCATGGACAGTGTAATATCCCAGTCATTTCATTTGGTAACAAGCTCAATTAACCTTTAATTATTTATTTAAATATGGCAGGCGACTGCCGATTTCAGCCCAACCTACCCCTTGTATAAAGGGGGAACAGCTCAGGGGAGGGCAGGAAGGTGGTGGGGTGGGGTGGGGTTGGGTGGGTTGGGGTGGGCTGGGCACCCCCCCCCACCACCCCGCTGAAAACACACCCTACCAGGAGGCCATAACATCCAGCCTTGCGAGTCATTGCTCAAACAATATTCCAGGTAAAAGCCAAGACATTAGATGGATGTCATGTGCTGTACGCTGGGAGTCTGAAGGCTATCTAGGTGCTCAAGGAGATAGTCAAAGAGTGTTGGCGTGGCTGCTGTCTGGTTTTTTTCATAGAAGTTTAGAACTGCATGAATAAGGCCTCCCACTGTCCATTCCTCATCTTCAGCTAGTGTCAACAAAGTTGGAAACTGGGGGAGAGAGGGAGAGAGAGAGAAAGAGATTACTTTCATTATTTTACAAAAAAATCCTTTTACAATCAGTTCCAAAAAACAAATCAACTGGAATATTGCAAGTGACCACTCTGATATCACATCAGCTTTTGCAAGACATTATAAAGCAGCTTCATATGTACATTTAATTATTAAAATTGCCTTTTTAGTTGTTTTATGACCATCAGTCTCTCTAATTTTTTTAAAGTACATGGCCCCTTTAAATATTTTTGCACACCATGCAATCAATTAAAGTGTGTATAGCCTGTGGGACTACCTTTCATGGTGGTGCACAGTCATGCAGCTTACATGGAAGATGGTTTATGATATGATTAAAGGATTTAGTGGATAAATTGGGTTATGCAGTGGCAGTTCATTGTGGCGATAGTACATGATATCATGCATCAGCAAGAGAGTTGCTATTTCTGCAACAGACAAGATTGCAATCTTAGCTGTGGTGCTGCAGGAGAAGCGCCACTTGCGATCCACAAGTGTTGCACAACATGGTTGAAGCTTTTTTATTTTTTAAGCTCATCTATTAATGATAAATGAAACAGCATTTGACCTCACTCCTACAGCAGTCTCACAAAGAATCTAGCAACTGCTCAAACAATAGACATTCCAATATCAGTCACCTGACTCCATCTCAAATGAGGAAGTATCAGTTTATTTCACAACAATTTTTGTCATGAAGGGAGAGAACGTTGGTGAGAGAAACAAAAGGATGGAATTGTCCCAGGTTCGCACAAATTGCGGTATCGGGTGGGGAAAAGGGCGCTTTACCTGATGGCCGCAATGGTGGCTTTTCGCACCGTATCATCCCATTCCCAGCGTGTCCCACTTCATTAATAATGCATTCCCTGGAAGTATGCCAGGTTGCTGGTGGGGTGGACTCTGATTTGGCCACTCTGCCATCACCTCAGGCCTTCAGTAACCCGGGTGCCATATTTAAAGGGCACCCCGGCACGGAGCTAGCTCTCTCTAAGGGATCAGAAGCTGCTACAAAGTCATATATGCCCAAGGGA